>NC_140950.1:42796931-43046931 GCF_014529385.1 Adiantum capillus-veneris | reverse complement strand
AAAAAAATTTGGCAGAGTTTCCCCAGAAATAGAGCAGTAGGAACCCAAAATATAGACTGTATATGTATGCATAAACTGTCAACAATAGAACCCGAGCATCAAATAGGACTCACTAGTACATAGCCTATGGCGAGGTCACAAAAAGGGTGCTCCAGCTACTTGTATCACCGAAAGGATCTCTACATTTGAGAATCCCCCAGCTCAATAAAAACCTCACACGAAGGCTAATGCAAATCGCGTATAGTCAAGTCTCAGAAATGACTATCTTCCAGACCAAGTCTCAGAAATGGCTAGGACTGCCAAATACAACCAAATATGGCTCCACAAATGCGTACAATGGCAGTTTTCACAAGTAACGTACAATCCAGTAGACAATGCGCTCAAACAGGCGCCAAGTGATGCATACCCACAACAACTGCAAGTGACATTATTGCTAGTATATCACTGTACTCCAGCTACCTGTACCTGTGTGAATCACCTGTACCTTTACCTGTCCCTGTCCCTGTAACCTGTAACCTGTAACCTGTAACCTGTAACCTGTAACCTATAATCTGCAACCTGCAACCTGTAATCCCGAAGCTCGAAGCTCGAAGCTCGAAGCAGAAGGTACTCGAAGAAGATCCTCCGTGGGGGCACCAAAAGAATGTGAGCGGGATGAAAACACACACAGTGCCTCTATAACGACCCGACACACACTCTTGGGAAGATATACACACACACTATGGGGCACCACTCAGCTTAGACAACACACCTGGCCGAGACAGGGAACACACCTCTAGAGTGAGAGGAGAGAGACTATCCACTTGCCCACTCCACACACACACACACACACACACACACACAAAACTCAGCTCAAAAGAGGAGAATTTCTGATGCTTAGATACAATTGAGCTTGGGCCAACACCAATGGGGCAAATAGCTCACACAATATGGGTGAAATAAGCCAGATACAATCACAAACTAGAGCAGAAACTTCGCTCATAAGAGAAACTTACACAGAAAAACAGCAGGAAAAGAGTGAGGAATTTGGAAAAATGGACAGCGCCATTGCGTTCGGAACGGCCCAAAACCCCAGACTACAATGTCAAAGTGCTCAAATCCGACCTCGGATGAGCAATTTACAGCCAAAACAGGCTCCAAAAACCCAAAAAACACACCTGCGGCTGTTCCTCCTCTCTTCTCCACGTTTTTTCTGGTCTTCTCTCAGTTTTTTCAGTTCCCACACTTAGATTTTATTAGTTGGGCACCCTTGGCCTTTTAGATGACCTCAAACGGACCCCGAACAGGCCAAAAACTGACCTCGCAGTGCATAGTTCTCACCTTTTTGCATCATCCGCACACCTGGCACTCAGCTTTTTTCCAATAATGCATCTCGCCACCACGTGAAGTGGCCCCAAAAAGTGGTCCTAATGATGACCTTTCCGCATAACTCTCACAAGAAAACACCCACGTTGTGTCCATCCTCATCTGCGTGCAAATATTGACCTCGTTCGCCCTCCTGACGCCACTAGATGCCATCTGACGCACCTGCTGACCTCATGTCGTCGGCCCGCAGATAGCTTCCTCGAGAAGTTTTACGCGCTATAAACTCCTCATTATTGTAGAAAAAACATACTGGTACTGGTGATAGTAAATATCGATGCACTATGTACACATTGTGCTACCTGTACACATGTGGGCCCCACGTAACCACTTGGCTATGGAAATTGGGCAATCCTTTATTTGATGCACCATGCATGTATATGTACATATGCGCAATCCCTTGCTCCAAAAAACTCCTGAAAGTATGTAAGTTCTAGTTGATGACAAAATTGGTAGATACAGTTCTATGGAGGCTGGTTCAGCAGGTGCAGGGTTCTATGGTGAAGTCCTCCACTTTATTTGGTTGGGAGGGAGGGTCAGACTTGTGTTGGAGCTTGATGTCAGATACATGTTTTTTTAATGATGATATGCTTGGTGCTGCTTGGTATGGAGTAGACAGGTTGCAGAGGAATGCATGGAGTGCAGAAGGTACGCTATGGGCAGCCTACACACATGGTGGTCTAGGTGTTGGGGTACGGCACTCTGGTGAGCAGTTATTACAGATGGGTGGAAGATATCAACGGAAGGTGTTTGATCTAGGAGGAAGCTATGTGATGCAGGGGGTGGGGCAACCCACTTGAAGGTTTGGCAATAGGGTGCAATAAAACTATGTAAATATGGTTTTAGTTTTCTCATAGTGTGTGCCAGGTTTTGCAGTGAGAAGTGGAATAAAGCTTTGATGTGGTTGAACATAAATGCTCAACTGGGGGGTGGGAAATGATGGTTCGGCCAAAGTGTTTTGACTCTAGAAGATGGCATGGGCAGATATATGCAGGCAAGCGGAAGCATGGCAAAGGGCTGGAGCAGCTAGGAAAATCGTGGGATGGTAGGTAGCAGCGGAAGTGTATGCTTGCTACAGCTTATAGGCCAAGAAAGGCTCCATGAGGGGCTACCTTGGGGAGCAGATGAAGGAGATGAAAAGTGCATATTTTGGGTCTAGGAATGAAGAGCTTGAAGTGTTGAAGGAGCAGGCCTAGATGGCTCATCAAATCGAGCTACGGAGCCCAAGATATTGAAAGTTGAAGTTTTAGTGGTTTGCAGATTCTTGCCCGACAGGGCGGCTGGGGACGAGTGGTCCAAGTGGGACTCGATTTATAGGTGTGTAAATCTGAATGCATGGAGCCTACCCGTCTTTTCAAATTGCGGATCCAAGCAATGGTTTGCATTTCATGGCCAGTTGAATTTTTTCCAGGGGCCGGGTCTAAGCCCACTTGGCCGCATTGGAGAATGCACCATATGGCATCTTTTGAGCATCGATAGAGTTCTACAAGAGGGTATGCATCATACGAAGCTAGCAGGAATTGACTGCATGTCAAACGGAGTCCGGAGCAAAAAATTACAGCAGTCGGAAGATTGGGTGTCTTTGTTCAAAGTTGGTTGCAGATGCTTTGATCGATTTTTGCACCCTCAGTATGGGGTCTTGGGAAATCCTGAAATGCAGTTGGAGCCGGGCATCTTCAAGTCGGCACGGTGAGCTTGCGGCCGGGTTCTACGGCTCGGAAAATGGGCCATCAGGGATCAATGGGCAGGCAGGGCAAGTTAAAGGAAACCAAGTTTTTTTTTTTTCAAAGGTGGTTTTTCCAAAGCCTTGAAGGCTTGGGATTCAGGGGATGCCACGTGGCATGCAAATCATCCTATATGCGATGGCAGAAGCAAGGAGGCCGCGGTATAAGAGGAGGGCCGTGAGCTCTCATTGGGTATCAAAGGGAGGAGAGAGGGGAGCTCCCTACTCGTTGGCTATGGTGCGTGAGTGGAAGACCCATTATTCAAGAGGAAAATGGCATAACTAATCTACCACACTTGGGTGATAGAAAGGTTATACCATTTTCCTCTTTTTATTAGCACACACACACACACACACACACACACACACCCGAGAAGAAGAGAGTTTTAACATTGTAGGAAACTATCCTAGGAGACCTTAAAGATCTAGCCGACGAGGAGAGTTTAACTCAAGACCTGTTGTACAAGAGAGAAATGGCATAACCAATCTACCACACTAGGGTGATATAAATTTTAAACCATTTTCCTCTTTTTATTAGCACACGCACACACACACCGCAGAAGAGAAGAGTTTTAACATCGTAGGAAACTATACCAAGAGACCTTAAAGATCTAGCCGACGAAGAGAGTTGAACTCAAGACTTGTATTCAAGAGGGAAATGGCATAACCAATCTACCACACTTGGGTGATAGAAAGGTTATACCATTTTACCTCTTTTTATTAGCACACACACCCACACACACACTCGAGAAGAAGACAGTTTTAAAGTAGTAGGAAACTATCCCGAGAGACCTTAAAGATCTAGCGAACGAGGACAGTTGAACTCAAGACCTGTTATTAGAGAGAGAGAGAGAGAGAGAGAGAGAGAGAGAGAGAGAGAGAGAGAGAGAGAGAGAGAGAGAGAGAGAGAGAGAGAGAGAGAGAGAGAGAGAGAGAGGGTCACTCTTTATCAATGGTCACACACACTATGGGGCACCACTCGGCTTACACAACACACCTGGCCGAGACAGGGAACACACCTCTGGAGTGAGAGGAGAGAGACTATCCACTTGCCCACTCCACACAGACACACACACACACACACCCACAAAACTCAGCTCAAAAGAGGATAATTTCTGATAATTAGATACAATTGAGCTTGGGCCAACACCAATGGGGCAAACAGCTCACACAATATGGGTAAAAGATACCAGATACAATAACAAACTGGAGCAGAAACTTCGCTCATAGGAGAAACTTACACAGAAAAACAGTAGGAAAAGAGTGAGGAATTTTGCAAAATGGATAGCGCCATCGCGTCCGGAACGGCCCAAAACCCTAGTCTGCAATGTCAAAGTGCTCAAATCCGACCTCGAATGAGCAGTTTACGGCCAAAACAGGCTCCAAAATGAGCAAAAACACAGCTGCGGCTGATCCTCCTCTCTTCTCCACGTTTTTTCTGGTCTTCTCTCTGTTTTTTCAGCTTCCACACTTAGCTTTATTATTTGGGCACCCTTTGCCTTTTAGATGACCTCAAACGGACCCTGAACAGGCCAAAAACTGACCTCGCAGTGCATAGTTGTCACCTTTTTGCATCATCCGCACACCTGGCACTCATTTCTTTTCAATAATGCGTCTCGCAACCACGTGAAGTGGACCCAAAAATTGGTCCTAATGATGACCTTTTTGCATAACTCTCACAAGAAAACACCACTTTGTGTTCGTATTTGTATTCATCCACGTACAAATATTGACCCCGTTCGCCCTCCTGACACCACTAGATGCCATTTGACGCACCTGCTTACCTCATGTCGTCGGCCCGCGGATAGCTTCCTCGAGAAGTTTTACGCGCTATAAACTCCTCATTATTGTAGAAAAAACATACTGGTACTGGTGATAGTGAAAATCGATGCACTATGTACATGTTGTCCTACCTGTACACATGTGGGCCCCACGTAACCACCTGGCTATGGAAATTGGGCAATCCTTTATTCGATGCACCATGCATGTGTATGTACATATGCGCAATCCCTTGCTCCAGAAAACTCCTGACAACGTATGGCATAGACTATGAGGAGACCTTTGCTCCAGTGGCAAAGATGACGACTGTGAGAGCTGTCATAGCAGTGGCTGCATCTAGAGGATGGATTATGCATCAAAGGATGTAAAGAATGCCTTCTTGAATGGTGAGTTGCAAGAGGAAGTGTATATGGATCAGCCACCTGGTTATGTCGATCCAGGTTACCTAGATTATGTATGCAGGCTTCTCAAAGCTTTATATGGTTTGAAGCAGGGCTCTAGAGCATGGTATGACAGGATTCCCAAGTATCTTTTCAGTATTGGGTTTAGGAGAGCTCATGCTGATAATTCACTCTATGTATGTGAGAGTGATGTGGGGATTGTGGTCATTACCATATATGTAGATGACCTTATTATTGTGGGTGACAATGCTATGGAGATTGACCATGTGAAGGGTCTTCTCAAATAGGAGTTTGAAATTAAAAATTTGGGCGAGTTGCGCTACTTTCTTGGCATTGAGGTGATCAGGACTCCAAAGCGTGTATGGCTGTCACACGGAGACAATATGCTTTGGACATGTTGTCAAAGTATGGTATGGCTGATTGTAAGCCAATTTCTATTCCCTTGGATGTGAATGCAAAGCTGAGTGCAGAGAAGGGTGATGTTGTTGAGGATGTCAAGATGTACAGGAAGATTATGGGTAGTCTAATCTACTTGACTATCACGAGGCCAGACTTGAGTTACGCAGTAGGCTTGGAGAGTCAGTTCATGCAGCTTCCAAGGAAGCCACATTTGGATGGAGTACGACGCACACTTCGGTATGTGCAAGGGACTCTTGACTATGCATTGTTCTATGCGGCAGATGTGCCATTAGCATTGTATGGGTATACAGATGCAGATTGGGCAGGTAGCATTGTTGATAGGAGATCTAAGAGTGGCTTCATGTTCTCTTTTGGGAGTGCTGCTGTTACTTGGAGCAGCAAAAAGCAGCCTACGGTTGCTTTATCGAGCAGAGAGGCCGAGTACAGAGGTGTAGCAGTTGCGGCGTGCAAGGTAGATTGGCTACACACATTACTTGAGGACTTGGGAGTGCAGGTGGACCAGCAGATTTTCATCCATTGTGACAACCTCAGCAGCATGCAGTTGGCTAGGAACCCAGTGTTCCATGCCGGGACCAAGCACATAGAGGTCCATTACCACTACGTTGGAGAGCAAGTGTTGGCGTGCGACATCTACTTGGTCTACGTCAGCACAGAGGAGCAGATAGCGGATATCTTTACCAAGGCCCTCGGAGTTGAGAAGCTTCGAAGCTTCCGGACTATGCTTGGACTCTGCGACATGCAGAGCTCAAGGGGGAGTGTTGAGATGTCGAGCTCTACATCTTGAGCTGGCATCCACTACGGGTCTTGTCCACTTATGGCATTTACTCACTGGCGCGTTAGGTGACTGACACGGAGGATCTCTGCCAGTGATTCTACAGCTGGACTACACTTATAGTGCCAGCCTAGTACGCTTCTAGCATGTTCACACTTAGTGACCGCATGTACATATATGCTACTTTTCAGCTTTAGCACTTAGTCATTTTGTACTCTCTTTTCTGTGAGAAGAAGAAGAAGCTTTCCATCTCTGTGTGGTGTGTGCTTGTCTTGTGTAGCTCTCTTGCATCCTCTTTCTTTACATACTTGTGGGTGTAGAAGAACACCCTTTGTTGTGCAAGGCTTGATGAAGTTGTGTTGGAGAAGAGCATATCCCCAAGACTTGCATGCATGGCCATAAATGTGCCTGAAAGGCACGAGAGTGGTTGCTCCTCCACAAGGCTATAAGGGAAAACATCTACATAGAAACAAGACAGTCTGTGAGATGTAAAAAGTCCATTTTTTTGTTACCACCAAAACCATTGAAGTGCAGGGGACATACAATTACAAGGAAAATACTTTGGGTTGGTGATCCCTCGTAGACACATGTGTCCAAACATGAAAACATGTTGAACGATTGCCACCGTACCCTTGTCTCTTACTTGCTTGAAGCCTATTAGTCTTCCCTTCCAATGGAGATCAATGTTTGTTCTTTCACGAACATGATGGGGACCGATTGCGGAAGGTTGCATGTAGACCCAAGCACCTTCTTGAAAAACCTGAGGTTCCCATTGCTGCTCCTCATTCTTCGAGTTGTGGAGAACCATACTTTGAATGATGGGTTTGGGGCGTCTATTTTGACCATTGTTTGCCATGGATGCTTAAATGGGAGCTTGAAATTGCAATGGAGAGCTTGGGGAAGGAGGAGGGAGACAGAGTTTAGAGAGAGAATGGGAGCTTAAAGTTGCAATGGAGAGCTTGAGGAAGGAGGAGGGAGACAGTTTAGAGAGAGAGTGGGAGCTTAAAGTTGCAATGGAAAGCTTGAAGAAGGAGGAAGGTGTAAGAGTTTAGAGAGAGAGTGAGAGCTTTGTGTTATGGAAAGGGGCTATGGAGGAAGGGAGTCTTGGGAAAAAGGTTCTAGAGTGAGAAAATGACTTTTTGATCATAGGGTAGGTTTGGGAAAAGTTTTGGACGGAATATTTTGGATTTTTTTTTTATTTGTAAATTTTGAAATTTTAGGGTTTTTGCAAAAACGTATCTGTGGACCCACCACTCCCCCCCCCCTGTTTTCCCCCTCCCTCTTTTATCCATCCACCTCCCTCTAGGATACAAAGCAATAAATGAGTGGACAACCCTATTATTCTCTCTACTTTCTTAGGTTCTAAACTTATATACATTGCTCTCTTCCTATTGGCTAGAGCCTAATTAACCTTAATCCTATATGGCCCAAGGAGAGTCCACATTTTTCCTAATGATAGATGGTGCCTAAGCTAAAGTTGACAGTGGAAGAGGATGGTTAACCCAATGGACAAAGAGCTAGAGAGAGGTTCAGTGAAGGTGTTGGCGATGGATGAGCTACCAGACACTTGCCCAATAGTAGATGTGTGGCATAGAAGAAAAAATATGGGACAAGGTTATGTTGATGATGAAGCCCAAATATGTGTCATAACACACTCATGTGTTGAGAAGATGGGTCTTAGAGTGATTGGGGTGTCAGGCTTTTGGATGAAATTGGCAAACCATCAGAAAGTAAAATGTTTGGGTGTTGTAAAGAGCTTAGAGATGGAGGCGTATGATGCAAAGGTGGTGGTTGATTTTCATGTGATGCCAGCGGGGTTAGGAGCATATTCTATTATATTGGGTAGACCATGGTTACGTGAAGTGGGAGCTGTTCAAGATTGGAGATGGGTACAATTATCCTCTATGGAAAGACAGGTGCCAAGAAGCTATATAATATGGACACAAGAAAACTATTGGAGGAACTTTATGAAGATGAGGATGGGTCTAGTGATGAAGAATATTCCACAGTGTCTGACAAGGACAGTGATAATACTACCAGCAATGATGAGGATGTTGATGTTGCTTTTCTTCTGATGGAGAAAGAAATACATGAGTCTGGTTTAGTTGCATTTGCAAATGAGATTTATGATGAAAGTGAAGGGCCTTATGAAGTGATTGAAGGGATGATTCAAACCAAGGTTGAATTGTTAAAGAAGTAGGAATTGATGACACAAATGATCAGTGGAGACCTCTCAACTATGGAGAAGGATATATATTTGCACATGCTGGCTAGTTTTCCTGATTTGTTTATTACTTCATATGAAGAGATTAGAGGGTTCAAAGGAGAAGAGATGCATATAGAGATGAAAGAAGGTGCTAAGCCAGTGCAACAAAGGCTAGGAAGGATGGGTCAAGAGCAGATGGAAGCCTTGCAGGAGGAGGTGGACGAGTTATTGAAGGCAGGGTTCATAGTCCCAGTGGAGACCACAGAATGGGTGAGTCTAGTAGTGGTCAGCCCAAAGAAGGATGGAAAGTGGAGGATTTTTGTAGATTTTAAACCCTTAAACGTAACCACTAAGAAGAACCCATATCCTCTTCCATTCACCGATCAGATCTTGGATTCAGTGGAAAGTTATAAGAGGTACAGTGTGTGTGATGGTTTTTCAGGCTATTTTCAATTGAAGATTGCTCTTAAAGATGGAACAAAAACAACTTTCATTATGCCATGGTGTTGTTATTGCTACACGGTATTGCCATTTGGGCTGACAAATGGACCATCCTTCCATCTCAGAGAGAAGATTGGGTATTATCACCATTCATTGGTAGCTGTGTTAAAGATTTCATGGATGACTTTTGTGTCTACAGTAGTAGGGCTAAACACCATGAGAAGCTGCAACTGGTATTGGCTCGATATGATGAATGTGGAGGACAACTAAATCAAAAAAAAAATCATCTAGCATAGCCAAGGGTGAAGTTATTGAGCCATATGGTGTCAGAAAATGGTATTGAGGTTGATCGAGACAAGGTTAAGTCTATTATTCTTCTTCCATCACCTAAGAGTACAAATCAATTGGCAACCTTTATGCACAAAGTTAAGTACATGGCGTGGTTTATTCAATTGTCTTCACAGCTCCTTTATCCATTACAACAAGTGGCAAAGCATGATCCATTGCAATGGGATGACATGTGTGAAGAACTGTTTCAAGAGGTGTTAGGGGGCTCAGCCATGTAGGCTCATGATTGGGAGAAAGTGTTTTATGTAAATCCATTAGTAGGGGATGATGCCATTGTAGCCATGCTATTGCAAAAGGGGAAGGGAAGCCATTATATGAGGCCAGTGGATTGTGCAAGCCGAGTGAAGTTAGTAGCAGAAAGAAAATTGTTGGAAGTAGAGCTAGTGATGACCAGTGTAATATTTGTTTGTTGACGATTTTGTCATTACTTGATACGATGACCTTTTGTCTTCTTAGCAAGTGACGCCTTTTTTCCACAATTAATTAATGGCACTAACATGTCAAGTGTCTTCAAGAAACGGACAATTGAGCTGTAAGAGTTTGAGTTCTCTTTTTTAGTGGAAGACAATACAAGAGCTACACTAGGTGATTTGTTGACTTACAAAGAGAATCCCCTTCTTGTTAAGGAAGAGGTGGTGAAAAGCGTAGTTGAAGAAGTGCCACAAATCAGCAATTCACATGTGTTGTTCTTTGACGGTGTCAGGAGTTTTTTGGAGCAAGGGATTGCGCATATGTACATATACATGCATGGCGCATCAAATAAAGGATTGCCCAATTTCCATAGCCAAGTGGTTACGTGGGGCCCACATGTGTACAGGTAGGACAGTGTGTACATAGTGCATCGATATTTACTATCACCAGTACCAGTATGTTTTTTCTACAATAATGAGGAGTTTATAGCGCGTAAAACTTCTCGAGGAAGCTATCCGCGGGCCGACGACATGAGGTCAGCAGGTGCGTCAGATGGCATCTAGTGGCGTCAGGAGGGCAAACGAGGTCAATATTTGCACGCAGATGAGGACGGGCACAACGTGGGTGTTTTCTTGTGAGAGTTACGTGGAAAGGTCATCATTAGGACCACTTTTTGGGGCCACTTCACGTGGTGGCGAGATGCATTATTGGAAAAAAGCTGAGTGCCAGGTGTGCGGATGATGCAAAAAGGTGAGAACTATGCACTGCGAGGTCAGTTTTTGGCCTGTTCGGGGTCCGTTTGAGTTCATCTAAAAGGCCAAGGGTGCCCAACTAATAAAGCTAAGTGTGGGAACTGAAAAAACTGAGAGGAGACCAGAAAAAACGTGGAGAAGAGAGGAGGAACAGCTGCAGGTGTGTTTTTTGGGTTTTTGGAGCCTGTTTTGGTCGTAAACTGCTCATCCGAGGTCGGATTTGAGCACTTTGACATTGTGGACTGGGGTTTTGGGCCGTTCCGGACGCGATGGCGCTGTCCATTTTGCCAAATTCCTCACTCTTTTCCTGCTGTTTTTCTGTGTAAGTTTCTCCTATGAGCGAAGTTTCTGCTCTAGTTTGTGATTGTATCTGGCTTATTTTACCCATATTGTGTGAGCTATTTGCCCCATTGGTGTTGGCCCAAGCTCAATTGTATCTAAGCATCAGAAATTCTCCTCTTTTGAGCTGAGTTTTTTGTGTGTGTGTTTGTGTCTGTGTGGAGTGGGCAAGTGGATAGTCTCTCTCCTCTCACTCCAGAGGTGTGTTCCCTGTCTCGGCCAGGTGTGTTGTCTAAGCGAGTGGTGCCCCATAGTGTGTGTGTGTATCTTCCCAAGACTGTGTGTCGGGTCGTTATAGAGGTGCTGTGTGTGTTTTCATCCCGCTCACATTCTTTTGGTGCCCCCACAGAGGATCTTCTTCGAGTACCTTCTGCTTCAAGCTTCGAGCTTTGAGCTTCGGGATTACAGGTTGCAGATTACAGGTTACAGGTTACAGGTTACAGGTTATAGGGACAGGTACAGGTACAGGTGATTCACACAGGTACAGGTAGCTGGAGTACAGTGATATACTAGCAGTGATGTCACTTTCAGTTGTTGTGGGTATGCATCACTTGGCGCCTGCTTGAGCGCATTGTCTGCTGGATTGTACGTTACTTGTGGAAACTGCCATTGTACGCATTTGTGGAGCCATACTTGGTTGTATTTGGCAGTCCCAGCCATTTCTGAGACTTGGTCTGGAAGATAGTCATTTCTGAGACTTGACTATACGCGATTTGCATTAGCCTTCGTGTGAGGGTCGATAGCGTGAGGTTTTTATTGAGCTGGGGGATTGTCAAATGTAGAGCTCCTTTCGGTGATACAGGTAGCTGGAGCACCCTTTTTGTGACCTCGCCATAGGCTATGTACTAGTGAGTCCTATTTGATGCTCGGGTTCTATTGTTGATAGTTTATGCATACATATACAGTCTATATTTTGGGTTCCTACTACTCTATTTCTGGGGAAACTCTGCCAAAATTTTTCCGAGTTGTGATGGCTGGTTTTTTGGTCTTTTGAGCCATTTATGCTGTGATGCTGCTAAAATTTTGGCAAAATCAGAGGATAAGTCAGGTGTGCCTTCTTGGGAGCCTCATGGTTCACTTTAATGGATGATCAAAATTGCCCTCAATTCACTCCTTTTCATTTAACTCAGAGAATCCAGATAAATGTTCATGTGTCCAAGAAGATTTTTTTCTAGCAGCGCATAGTCTTTATGTTCGGGCCAAGAAGATTACGAGAGATCCTGGAATGTCCTTTGCTTGTTGTAATTCCGATGATCAACTATGAAAACTCATTTGATGTGCATGTGTTTGTCCTTATCTAAAGTTGAGCTCCATTGAAGTTTTTGGGGATTGGGTAGTGAAAAGTTTTGGGTTCTTGCACGTGTGTTCGAAGGGGTTCTTAAAGCATCATAATTTGGGTAGCCATGGCTTTCTCTTATCCGGAGTTTCATGGAAGAAGTGATGAAGATGTGGAAGAATTTTTGGAAAAGATGGAGGTTGCCTGCATTAGCAACCAGATTCATGACCCTACGCAAATGTTACGCCTTCTCCAAATTTGTTTGAAGAGTGATGCACGAGTTTGGTCTAAAGCATTTGAAGAGGAGTTGCCTGTGGCTGATCCACCTGTAAGGTTGAGTTGGGACAATCTACGACATGGGTTGGAAGTGGAGTTTGTGAAGATAGAAGATCCTAACAAGGTGTGGCAAGAAGTACAGGCTTTGGTGCAAAAGGAACGTGAGCCAGTAGATGCGTACATACGTAAGTTTTCATTGGCACAGGTACCACAGGTACCCCCGCCTGACATGATGAAGAAGGACAGGTTCTTGGCTGGTCTTTGGGAGAATATACGTTAGAGAGTGGAGCTAAAGAAGCCTAGGACATATGAGGATGCACTAGAGGTAGCAAGGAACAAAGAGTGGAAGCTGAGGAAAATGAGCCAGTTAGGGGTGGAGTCTTTGCCAATGAGGTCTGAATTTCAGCCTATAGAGTCTTTACAAGGGCGCATGTCAGGGGTTCATCATGAACCAGTAGTTCCTGTTACTACTCAGGTTATGCCAGCAGTGGTCACTACAGCAGTGCAAGATGATGGGCTAAGGCAAGACATGAGGCAAATGGTAGATTTGATGAAGAATCTCAGCCTAAACATACTAGGTCAAGTGGGAAATAATCGAGGTCGAGGGAGGTTTGCAAATCAGCAAGGAGGTGAAGAAAGGCCTAGGAATGGTGTTGGACAAAGCAATGTTAGGTTTTGGAGGCAGACGCCCACATGTTTTAATTGTGGAGAGTTGGGTCACATCAGCCCGCAATGTGATAAGCCACCAAGGATGGGGGGAGACATGTATCCATTGCCAAGACAGGTGCTAACTAGGTCAAATGATTATGGCATCGAAATTAAGGGAGACGAAGGAACCAGTGGACTGACCCAGGAGGAGAAGGGAAAGACAAAAGTGCTAAGTGTAGTCACCTTGGAGAAGGCATCAAAGCTAGAGGATACATTAGTGATGCCTATTGGGAAGAGGACCACAGAGGATAAGGAAGGAAGAAGTGCCCCAGGTCCTAGTAAGAAGAAAGGAAAGATCCATGAAGGCGAGGATTGCAAGGCCAAGAGGAAAAGGAGAGCTCGTCGAAAGTTTCATGTTTCAGATTTTCCACTAGGGGATGGGCAATTAAGCTATGACTTGAAGGAGGATCTGACGAGCAGGAAGGCAGATGTTACTTTTGGGTAGCTTATAGAGATGGTGCCTAAGCTAAAGCAACAGTGGAAGAGGATGGTTAACCCAATGGAGAAAGAGCCAGAGAGAGGTTCAGTGAAGGTGTTGGCAATGGACGAGCTACCAGACATTTGTCCAATAGTAGATGTGTGGCATAAAAGGAAAAATTTGGGACAAGGTTATGTGGATGGCGGAGCCCAAATATGCGTCATAACACACTCATGCGTTGAGAAGATGGGTCTCACAGTGGCTGGGGTGTCAGGTTTTCGGATCATATTGGCAAACCATCAAAAAGTAAAATGGTTAGGTGTTGTAAAGAGCTTAGAAGTGGAGGCATATGATGCAAAGGCAGTGGTTGATTTTCATGTGATGCCAGCAGGGTTGGGAGCATATCCTATTATACTCGGCAGACCATGGTTACGTGCAATGGGAGCTGTTCAAGATTGGCGACATGGTACGATTAGCCTCTATGAAAAGAGAGGTACCAAGAAGCTTTATAATATGGACACAAGGAAACGATTAGAGGAGCTTTATGAAGATGATGATGAGTCTAGTGATGAAGACTCTTCCACGGTGACAGATGAGGACAGTGATAGCACTATGAGCAGTGATGAGAATGCTGATGTTGCATTTCTTTTGATGGACAAAGAAATCCAGGAGATTGGTTTAGTTGCATTTGCGAATGAGGTTGAAGATGAAAGTGAAGGGCCTTATGAAGTGATTGAAGGGCTGATGCAAACCAAGGTTGAGTTGTCAAAGAAGCAGGAATTAATGACGCAAATGATTAGTGGAGACCTCTCAGCTATGGAGAAGGATATATATTTGCATATGCTGGCTAGTTTTCCTGATTTGTTCCTTACTTCATATGAAGAGATCAGAGGGTTCAAGGGTGAAGAGATGCATATAGAGCTGAAAGAAGGTGCTAAGCCATTGCGGCAAAGGCTAAGAAGGATGGGTCAAGACCAAATGGAAGCCTTGCGGGTAGAGGTGAACAAGTTATTGAAGGCATGGTTCATAGTTCCAGTGGAGACCACAGAATGGGTGAGTCCAGTTGTAGTCAGTCCAAAGAAGGATGGGAAGTGGAGAATTTGTGTGGATTTTAAACCCTTAAACGCAGCCACTAAGAAGAACCCATATCCTCTTCCATTCATCGATCAGATCTTAGATTCAGTGGCAGGTTATGAGAGGTACAGTGTGTGTGATGGTTTTTCAGGCTATTTTCAATTGAAGATTGCTCTTAAAGACCGCACATGGGGCCATGGGGCTGCTATTGCTACACAGTATTTCCATTTGGGTTGTCAAATGGACCTTCCTTCTATCAAGAGAGAGCAAATTGGGTGTGTGAACCATTCATTGGTAGTTGTGCTAAAGATTTTATGGATGACTTCTGTGTCTATAGCAGTAGGGCTGATTACCATGAGAAGCTGCAGATGGTATTGGCTCGATTTGATGAATGTGGAGGACAACTAAATCCAAAGAAATGTTATCTAGCATATCCAAGGGTGAAGTTATTGGGCCAAATGGTGTCAGAAAATGGCATTGAGGCTGATCCAGATAAGGTGAAGTCTATTATTCTTCTTCCATCACCTATGAGTACGAAGCAATTGGCAACCTTTATACACGAAGTGAAGTACATGGCACGGTTTATTCCATTGTCTTCACAGCTTCTTTATCCATTACAGCAAGTGGCAAAGCATGATCCATTGCAATGGGATGACAAGTGTGAAGAAGTGTTTCAAGAGGTGAAAGAGGTGTTAGGGGGGTTGTCAGCCATGCAGGCTCCTGATTGGGAGAAAGTTTTTTATGTAAATCCATCAGTAGGGGATGATTCCATTGGAGCCATGCTATTGCAAAAGGGGAAGGGCAGCCATTATATGAGTCCAGTGTATTGTGCAAGCCGAGTGAAGTTGGTAGCGGAGAGAAAGTTATTGGAAGTAGAGCTAGTGATAGCCAGTGTAATATTTTCTTGTCGACGATTTCCTCATTACTTGCTACCATGGCCTTTTGTTTTCTTTACGAGTTATGCCTTTTTGCCACAGTTAATTAATCGTACTAGCATGTCAAATGTGGTGAAGAAATGGGTAATTGAGCTGCAAGAGTTTGAGTTCTCTTTTCTAGTGGAAGATAGTACAAGGGCTACCCTAGCTGATTTGTTGACCTACAAGGAGAATCCCCTTATTGTTAAGGAAGAGGTGGTGAGAAGGGTAGTTGAAGAAGTGCCACAGATCAGCAATGCACATGTGTTGTTCTTTGATGGTTCATACAGAAAGAGCCACGATGCAGCTTCAGGGGGTATAGCACTTTATGATCCAGAGGGGAAGCTAGTATGCAAGAGAGGGTTCAAATTGGATGCGCATAGTAACAATGAGGCTGAATATGCTACATTGGAAGCCGGATTACACATTTGTTTGAAGCATGGGGTTCGAAGGTTGAGCATAAAAGGTGATGCCTTGTTAGTGGTGAAGCAAGTGCTGGGTGTGTGGAAGAGCAAGAACACCTCATTGAAGGAAATGTGCTTTAGAATTAAAGGCCTGTTAAAAAAGTTTGAAGCATGGAGCATCAAACACATTGAACGTGCTCTAAATGGAGAGGCACATGAAACAGCTCCAGGCATGATTGGGGAGCTATTCGTGTTGAGGACCAATTTACCTCTTTATCATGGCCGGGAAAGTTTGGCTCAAGAAGAGGAGTTTTTGCTAACAGGAATCATTCCAAAGGAGATTCAGAAGTTTAAGAAGTATGGCTTTGTGCGTAGAGCATACAGGTACAAATTGATTGGTGATGTCTTATACATGAAAGGGGCTGATCTCGTGTTGAGACGTGTACCTTGGCGGGAGGAGCTTTACAGAGTGTTGGAAGAGAATCATGAAGGAGCATGTGGTGGCCATTTTGCTCTAAAGATCACCTTGCATAAGATTTTGCAAGAGGGGTATGTATGGCCTAGTTTGCACAAGGATGTTCACCATTGGTGTAGGTCTTGCAATAGGTGTCAAGCATTTGGGAAGAGAGTGTTGAAGCCAGAGCTACGAAAAACCATTATGGCGTTTGATGTGTTTGAAAAGTGGGGGATTGATGCAATAGGCCCGTTA
Organism: Adiantum capillus-veneris; assembly: GCF_014529385.1. Taxonomy (NCBI): domain Eukaryota; kingdom Viridiplantae; phylum Streptophyta; class Polypodiopsida; order Polypodiales; family Pteridaceae; genus Adiantum; species Adiantum capillus-veneris. Next base: position 43,030,198 of record NC_140950.1, on the reverse strand, counting down.
CCTATCACAAGCAGGGGCAAAAGCTATATCTTGACGGCAGTGGACTATCTCTCTAGATGGGTAGAGGCTATAGCAGTAAAACAGATCACTGCAAAGGATGTGGCAAAATTTGTGTATGATGAAATATGTTGCAAGTTTGGGGTGCCATTAGAGCTACTTTCAGATAAGGGGCCAGGATTTAGAGCTAAACTGCTAGACTTCTTATGCACAAAGATGAAGATTAGGCACCAGCATACCACTCCTTATTACCCGCAGTGTAATGGCTTAAATGAAAGATTCAATGGTGAGTTGGTACAAATTCTTTCTAAAGTGACATAGCACCAAGGAAAGAATTGGGATTTGGAATTGCCTAGTGCATTATGGGCTTACCGTACTTCGGTGAAGACAGGTACAGGGTTTACTCCATTTCATTTGGTGTATGGAAAGGAAGCACTTTTACCTGTGGAGGTAGAGTTGCCTGCGGTCAAGATGTTAGAGAAGTTGCTTGGGTCGCCTAGTGATGCATTCAAAGAGAGGCTCTTGCAGTTACAAGAGGTCCAGTTGGATAGGATGAGCGCATTGGAGCATTATGGGCAGATGCACGATAAGGCTTTGGCAAAGATAAATGAAAAGGTTAAAAGTAAGGGTATCAAGAAACATGACTTGGTTTTGCGCTACAATAGTAAGCTGGACAACACCTTCCAAAAGAAGTTTCAAATTAAGTGGGAAGGCCCTTTCAAGGTAGTGGAGTGTTTTCCAAATGGCACATATCAGCTGGCTAACCTGGATGGTGTTCTACATAAGTCAAGGGTAAATGGGTTGCGTCTTAAATTGTATCATGCTAGATTGATGATGGTGGAGCAAGATGAGCTGTCTGTGGATCAAGCAGTGTTGGTGAGGGATGAGGAGACCTGTGATGTGGCGAGTCTCATATCTCTCTTTGCTGCTGCTGATCATGAATGATCTAGCAGGCTAGGGGATGGGCAAATTATGTCAGGAGTTTTTTGGAGCAAGGGATTGCGCATATGTACATATACATGCATGGTGCATCAAATAAAGGATTGCCCAATTTCCATAGCCAGGTGGTTACGTGGGGCCCACATGTGTACAGGTAGGACAGTGTGTACATAGTGCATCGATATTTACTATCACCAGTACCAGTATGTTTTATCTACAATAATGAGGAGTTTATAGCGCGTAAAAATTCTTGAGGAAGCTATCCACGGGCCGACGACATGAGGTCAGCAGGTGCGTCAGATGGCATCTAGTGGCGTCAGGAGGGCGAACGAGCTCAATTATTGCACGCAGATGAGGACGGACACAACGTGGGTGTTTTCTTGTGAGAGTTACGCGGAAAGGTCATCATTAGGACCACTTTTTGGGGCCATTTCACGTGGTGGCGAGATGCATTATTGGAAAAAAGCTGAGTGCCAGGTGTGCGGATGATGCAAAAAGGTGAGAACTATGCACTACGAGGTCAGTTTTTGGCCTGTTCGGGGTCCGTTTGAGTTCATCTAAAAGGCCAAGGGTGCCCAACTAATAAAGTTAAGTGTGGGAACTGAAAAAACTGAGAGAATACCAGAAAAAACGTGGAGAAGAGAGGAGGAACAGCTGCAGGTGTGTTTTTTGGGTTTTTGGAGCCTGTTTTGACCGTAAACTGCTCATCCGAGGTCGGATTTGAGCACTTTGACATTGTGGACTGGGGTTTTGGGCCGTTCCGGACGCGATGGCGCTGTCCATTTTGCCAAATTCCTCACTCTTTTCCTGCTGTTTTTCTGTGTAAGTTTCTCCTATGAGCGAAGTTTCTGCTCTAGTTTGTGATTGTATCTGGCTTATTTTACCCATATTGTGTGAGCTGTTTGCCCCATTGGTGTTGGCCCAAGCTCAATTGTATCCAAACATCAGAAATTCTCCTCTTTTGAGCTGAGTTTTGTGTGTGTGTGTGTGTGTGTGTGTGTCTGTGTGGAGTGGGCAAGTGGATAGTCTCTCTCCTCTCACTCCAGAGGTGTGTTCCCTGTCTCGGCCAGGTGTGTTGTCTAATCCGAGTGGTGCCCCATAGTGTGTGTGTGTGTATCTTTCCAAGAGTGTGTGTCGGGTCGTTATAGAGGCGCTATGTGTGTTTTCATCCCGCTCACAACGGCTCATACAGAAAGAGCCATGTTGTGGCTTAAGGGGGTATATCACTTTACGATCCAGAGGGGAAGCTAGTATGCAAGAGAGGGTTCAAATTGGATGCGCATAGTAACAATGAGGCTGAATATTCTACTTTGGAAGCCGGATTACACATTTGTTCGAAGCATGGGATTAGAAGGTTGAGCATAAAAGGTGATGCCTTGTTAGTTGTGAAGCAAGTGTTGGGTGTGTGGAGGAGCAAGAACACCTCATTGAAGGAAATGTGTTTCAGAATTAAAGGCCTGTTAAAAACTTCAAAGCATGGAGCATCAGACACATTGAACGTGCTCTAAATGGAGATTCACATGAAGGAGCTCAAAGCATGATTACGGAGCTGTTTGTGCTAAGGACCAATTTACCTCTTTATCATGGCCGGGAAAATTTGGCTCAAGAAGATGAGTTTTTGCTAACAGGAATCATTCCAAAGGACATTTATAAGTCTAAGAAGTATGGTTTTGTGCATACAACATCCAAGTACAAATTTATGGGTAATATCCTATACATGAAAGGGGATGATCTCGTGTTGAGACGTGTACCTTGGTGGGAGAATCTTTATAGATTGTTGGAAGAGAATAATGAAGGCGTATGTGGCATATATTTTTCTCTAAAGATCACCTTGCATAATATCTTGCAAGAAGGGTATGTATGGTCTCGTTTCCACAAGGATGTTCACCATTGGTGTAGGTCTTGCAATAGGTGTCAAGCATTTGGGAAGAGAGTGTTGAAGCCTGAGCTACGAAAAACCAGAGCTATATTTTGGTTGTAGTGGACTATCTCTCTAGATGGACAAAGGCTTTAGCAGTAAAACAAATCACTGCAAGGATGTGGAAATATTTTTGTACGATGAAATATGTTTCAAGTTTGGGGTGCCACTAGAGCTACGTTTGGACAAGGGGCTAGGATTTAGAGCTAAACTATTAGACTTTTTATGCACGAAGGTGAAGATTAGGCACCAGCATACCACTCCTTATTATCCACAATGTAACGGCTTAAATGAAATATTCAATGGTGAGTTGGTACAAATTCTTTTGAAAGTGACAGAGCACCAAGGAAAAAATTGGGATTTGGAATTGCCTAGTGCATTATGGGCTTACCGTACTTCGGTAAAGACAAGTACAGGGTTTACTCCATTTCGTTTGGTATATGGGAAGGAAGCACTGTTGCCTGTAAAAGTAGAGTTGCCTGCGGTTAAGATGTTAGAAAAGTTGCTTGGGCAGTCCAGTGATGCATTCAAAGAGAGGCTCTTACAATTACAAGGGGTTCAACTGGATAGGATGAGCGCATTGGAACATTATGGGCAGATGCAAGAAAAGGCTTTAGAAAAGATAAATGAAAATGTTAAAAGTAAGCATATCAAGAAACATGACTTGGTTTTGTGCTACAATAGTAAGTTGGACAAGACATCCCAAAAGAAGTTTCAAATTAAATGGGAAGGCCTTTTCAAGGTAGTTGAGTGTTTTCTGAATGGTACATATCAGCTCGCTAACCTAGATGGGATTCTACATAAGTCAAGGGTAAATGGATTGCATCTTAAATTATATCATGCTAGATGAATGGTGGTGGAGCAAGATGAGCTATCTGCAGAGCAAGTAATGTATGTGAGGGATGAGGAGACTTGTGACGCGGCGAGTCTCGTATCTCTTTTTGCGGTTTCTGCTCATGAATGATCTAGCAGGATAGGGGATGTGAAAATTATGTGAGGAGTTGTTGGAAAAAGTGATTGATCATATGTACATACACATGCATGGTGCATCGAATAAAGAATTGCCTATTTTCTAGAGCCACGTGGTTATGTGGGGCCCACATGTGTACAGGTAGGATAGCGTATACATAGTACATCAATTCTCATTATCACCACCATGAGTGTGTTTTTCTACAGCAATGAGGAGTTGGTGGAGCGTAAAACTTCTCGAGGAAGCTATGAGCGGGCCGACGCCATAAGGTAAGCAGGTGTGTCAGATGGCATCCAATGGCGTCAGGAGGTTGAATGGGGTCAATACTTGCACGTGGTAAGCGAGGACACAATGGGGGTGTTTTCTTGTGATGACTTATGTGTCTCTGTGTTGAGTGGGAAAATGGATAGTCTCTCTTCTGTCACTCCATTGGTGTGTTCCTTGTCTTGGCCAAGTGGGTTGTGTAAGACAAGTGGTGCCCCATAGTCTATGTGTGTGTGTGTGTGTGTATCATCCCAAGAGTGTGTATTGGGTGACTATATAGGCGTTGTCTATGTTTTACATCTTGCTCACAACGTGAATCTCTGTTGTCGAGATCCTTACTTTCTGAATTGGTGATATAGATGATATGCTCATCAGTAGCATAATCACGTCTTCGACCATGATCTTGTCCTGGATAGTCTATCGCAAGGACTTGATAACTCTACAAATTTTGGCACTTGGGCAAAGAATGTGATACTCAATATTTGAAGAAGATAAGAGTAGACACCCCCTCATGAGCTTCTACAAGAATTTGGCTGAACAAAAAACGTGCTTCACTAGGTTCTAATGCGGCTTTTGAGCTGAAAACTCACAATTACAATAAACCCTACACCGTCTATGATGTACAATATAAAGTTACCTCTACTTCTCTTTGAGCTTAATCAATGGCCTGTATCTTTGTATTTTTCTTGACTCTTGTTTTTGTTTCACGTAGAGGACATATATTCACAACAGTGTACATTTCGATTGCACAAGCATGAATCCAACTCGACATTATTGCAAGGTTTGTTATGTGTATCCAATTCCCTATGTCTATTAGTTTTCTTAGTGCAACATGTAAATGCTACGAGGCAAGGCACGGCTTCTGTTTCCTATAATTTTTAGAGAGACCATAGTACCAACTCTACACCATACTTTTGTGTGGCACTTCTATATGACGTGCACTGTATATTGAGCATTTTCACTTTTTGACTAACTGCAAAACAAAATGTTTAACTATTCACATTGCTTTTATGTAGCTTGATTCAAACATTGTCTTTTGGATTACACAATTGGAGGACGCTAGCACATGATTACCAAGTTGATAGTGCATTTCAATTTTTAGTATGTTGATGCTTGCTACATTTTTTTTTCAACACCTTCTTAAGTTTAGTTCAGCCACATGTTTTTCACAGTGATGCATGCTCAATGTTGATCATTGAATCTTTATATCCAATAGACTTGCACTTATTTTCTGAGAGTTTGGCAATTCAAGGTATATATTTAATTATACTCAATGCACTGATGGCCGTAAATGACATGCCATATGGGGTGGCCTCTACACCACACATAGCAGGAAAATCCCCAAGCATCATATCAAGGTAGGAGTAATCCTAGAGGTAGAGAGGGGCACCACCTAGCATAAGTGCGGCTAGGACGCAGACATACATGGCCTAGGGTAGCAAAAGTGAAATGCCCTCTAGGTAACCAGCATGAAACGGTGATACAACAAACGTCTACATGTAAATAATGCCTAGTCAATAGTTAGGAGTGTGTGTACGAGGGAGGTATGTGACAAGGTCGGAATGGAGCTTACTGACTGATTGGAGAGGCCACACATGATGGAGCACAAGCAGAGTGATATACAAGAGACGAAACATCCCGCGAATGTGGGGAAACAAAACTTAAGGAGAAAAGAGAATGGAACCCAAAGATCAAGACAAGATTGCACCCTTCTATTAGCGATGATGATACTTACAAATGGTGGTCTTGACGGTTACAAAACTTGGCTTTTGGCACTAGGGATGCATGTTGGAAAGCGAGCGCCATATGGTGCATGGCGAAGTTGGAGTTAGCGGGAAGGTTAGTTCAGGGAAAACATCAAGACAATGCAGTCACCGACAACATAAATTACCCACATCGAGAGTGGCGCAAAATAGCATGGTTTCGATGCATTCAATCCAAGCGTGCTCATGTTGCCTTGCGGGAGAGTAGTGACTACCTTATGTGCATGGAGTGGTCGTGACTAGTGACTCAACCATGGTGTGGTGGCCCTAATATTAATGTGCATTGGTCGGTGTGTGCTGTAATTAGTACTTTGATAGGTTTTGCTCCTATGCATTATGGTCCTTTCGGTGGGAATGTGCTTGTAAATTCCCAAGGGAGCAGAGGTCGTTTGGCTAGGGTATACCAAGAGTTTTTTTGGTATACTTTTTAGTGTTGTAGTTGAAATTTGAACACTCTTGGGCTGTAAAGCTATAGAAATGTCCCACTTTTTCTTCTGCCTAACAATGTGTTTTCCTCATCCAAAGTTATCTTCTTTACTACATTTTCAAAAATATAATACGGTTGATTGTTTCCTACTCTTGAGTCACCATAAAACATATATGTGAAGATTGTATTTTTTTAAAAAATATAGCTGCTCTGAGTTTTGTGATGATTAATTTGTGCGAGCTACTTGAAAATTGTAGCTTGCCTATAGTGGCATTTGCGACATGAGCCACACTTCTTCTTTTTGCAGATCGTTTGTACTTCGAGATTATTATTGATAATTACTCTAGGCATGCATCCATGTATTGGTTGAAGGAAAAGGTTTAAGTATTTCTGTGCTTCATGCAATTTTTGCTTATGATTGAAATGTGTTCATTTGTACTATAGGCACCCCTTACTCCAATCAAGGGGTGATGCGTAAAGAGTTCAGTGCACTTCTAGCGAGTCATGAGATAAAGCACCAAAATACAATGTCGTAGAACCCTTCGAAAAATGATTTTACTACTTGAGAAAAACCATGTCACTTATGGAGCTAAAAACAAAATCTTTAGATCATGCATTTGGCTTTAGGCTAGCATGTGTGTTGCATATGAAATAAATAGGTGTCTCATTAAGCCATTGCAATCTTTCACTCCACATGAACTTTGGCAAGGTAGGAACTATTTTCTAGTTGTTTGGCCTTGATTTCTTGGCCTCTGCTTTGGTTCCTCAATAGGAATGTGGAAGATTAGATGATTAGACTATGAAGTGAATGTTTTTTGGCTCTAGTTTAAGAAGCAAAAGTTACATGTTGTATTTATCAGAGTTTTGGAGATCATCTCTTGGGTTTCTCCATACTATAAATCTAGTGTGTGAGGGCTTGTTTATGGCTATGTAGAACCTTGTGAATTAAAGAGTTTGCAAGGTCTATTCATAGAGAGGGTTTACGTGTGAAGAAAGGCTCTTGAGTTGTTTATGTTTTCACAAAATCAAAAGTTGAATGCATCAACTACCAAGATTGGAAGGTTCTTATGGAGGATGTATTGGAGATCTATGATAAGTGCACAACAAGATTGAGTGGCCAAATGCTCCTATGGATGAATATTTCTTCCAAGGAATTATAGAAGCTTACCAATATTGGCACTCTTCGGATGAGCTCAATATAAGGATCCATTCTACTGTCTTCCTCAATTGTACTAAAAAGGCACTCAAATAGATTTGATCTATAATGAATGCATTGGAGAACTTGAACCACTTAGAGAAACTTCTCCACAGGATGATGCCTACAAAGATAGCTCACTTGGGGGTACACTTGTAGACTTTGGAGCCATGACAGTGAATTTAAGAAAATCATGACCACGTGGTGATGATTGTACAATGATGAGAATTTAAGCTACCGTCTTGGACTCCAACAATTATAAAAGATTTAATTATGCAATTTCACAAGGAGGTGATATACCTACTTTGTAACTAAATGGAGGGCCCATGATAACAACCAATCGAGACATAATGTAAATGAAAATGGTCTTGTACTTCTTACATTAACATATTTGGTATATGAATGCATCCATGGTATCCAACATGGAGTGCAAAGACCCACTCACATGTGGTGGAAAATGAAAATAAGAGGACAAGGTTATCTGATGAAAATCTTCTCTAGTCACATGATAGTTTCCTACTTTGCCAGAATAATGGGGTTTAGTGTATTTTGAGCCAGCTAAAATTGTGAAGCCCAAGCTAGATTCACGATTGGTGTTAACTTTCACAAGTTGAAGTGTATGTAATTACTGAAAATTGCTTTACATTTTCTAGAAGAAAACTAAGGAAGTTCTCAGACTTGTGTTTCCCACATATTTTCTTATTGAAAATCCACAAGATCATTTTCCCCTTCAAAAATGTGATGTATACAATTTGCATTTTTCATCCCTATTTGATGTTTCTCTATTTTTTATGCTAGCATGGTGTGGATAAGGTAGGGTTTGGTGTAGATAGGTTAGGACGTGGTCTAGATAAAATAAGATGTGGTCCTTATCACAAAGGATTCACCTAAGCACCATATGCATCCCACGGGTGCCACATAGGATTTGCAAGTATCTATGTACATGGGGAAGTTTTCATGTGGTTATAGGTGTTGTGAATTATATGTAGCATCTTGAAGGTAAACGGATGATGCAAAGAAACACGATTGAATACATTTTCATATAGTGAACAATTAGTCCAATGTAGCTCTAGCACTCGGGGGGTTCACTATGTGTAAAACTACTATATCACATGTGTTCAAGACATGATTGTAAAGCCCCTTATCTGTGAATCCTTTGAGGAATATCATGTACCCTTTTCTTTTAAAATATGTATGTTTTTTTTAGGTTTGAAAAAGAGTATCCTTTGTATATATTTTTTTGTAAGTTTTAGGAACTTTAAATACCCGTTTGTTGAACTCACGTGATAGGATATTTTCTGAAGGTGACCTCCCTGATCTCTCACATGCACAAAAGGTCATCTCATAAAATCAACTTAATGGACTTGCCCATAAAGGCCCATTATATAATGCAAGTAGAGACAAAATGTTCAATTACATTAAGCCATATGCTAGTCATGTATGCAAGCATATTGCTCTGAGACCTCCAAGAAGATTTTCTTAGTTTTTGGTCTCTCATGTACATTTTCTTGAATGGGTCTACTTCATGATTTTCCCCAAAGCATTACATAGACTACTCTAGAAGTTATTCAAAGTAGTCTATGTAATCCAATGAAAGAGACAGAATTTTCCCTCAAGTCAGACTTGGCCAAAAAAGAGGTTTGATTGAGAAATTCGACAATTAATATGACAATTTGTAATGTTTTCCATACCTGTTTTCATCACGAGCTTTCTACACCGAGCCTAGATCATGTTCTAAGTGGGAGAAAAGTGTCATGCTGTCTCAAAGTACTTTAGAGATTCAACCTCTAAAAACTAAGTTAGGAAACTATAGAAAAAATGGTAAGAAAAGTGATCTATCAAAGAACAGCTCGCTTAGGTTCATCAGAGGACAACTGCATCTAGAAGGATGGAGCAACTTCATGTATATAATACATGAAATCATGAAAGATGAATCCAATTCATGTATATAATACTTCATTTTTTTTTGGGGGGGATGGGCATCACTTAGTTGGGGAGGATGCATGAACATGCATAGATAAAACATGTATATAGGGTGATTGAATGTAGAAGCCATATTTTGATGTAGATGATTCTCTCGAGTGTTACCTCAAGCCAATGAGGTGTATCCCAAATCGATCACCATGAAATTGGTAAAGATTAGGATTCCTCTTTAACTAGCCCTCTCAAACTCCTCTCTATATCGGACTCTTCATTCTCAATTAACTAATAGACATTGCATTACATCCTTTATTAATCGTAGTCTTGAAATTCATTTCATGATATGAAAACTTATAGTGAATTCCAATGGTGTTCCGAGGTTGTGCATTGAGGACGGAATGATGCTACAAAGCCTCGAGAAGGAGTGATGAAATTATGCAAAGAGGACACTAATGTTCTGCTTTTCAAATCTGTTTATGTTGAAGTCACAATTAAACCAATTAGATCCCTTTACAAGAAAAACATCAAGGCACATCAAAAAATAAGTCAAGTCACACAAGGTTCATTGTGAAAATCTTGAGATGGAATTGAAAAAATATGATGAAAGTGTAGGTCAACTCAACCCAAAGAAGTGTCATCTTGCTCAGCCAAGAGTAAAGTTCTTGGGGCATAAGAACTGTGAAAATGGGATTGAAGCAGATCCTAACAAAGTGAAGGCTTTGGTGCTCCTCCCATCACCTAAGGACATAAAGCAACTTGCTACCTCTATTCAAAAGGTGAACTATATGTCAAGATTAATTCCTCTCTCCTCTCAGCTCCTTTATCCTCTACAGCAAGTAGCAAGGTTGGATCCTCCACAATGGACAAATGAATGTGAATAGTTTTATCAAGGTATAAAGGAATCTATTGGTTCTCTTCCTGCCATGCAAGCTCCTAATTGGCATAAGGCATTTTATGTGAATCTATCAGTAGGTGAGGATGCTACTAGGGCTATGCTTCTTCAACAAGGTAACAACTCCCAATACATGAAACCTATCTGCTATCAAGGTGAAACTAGAGGTGAACAGAGGCTATACACAAGTGGAGCTCATCATGGTGAGTGTACTTTATGCATGTAGAAGGTTGAGGAGCTACCTTCTTCCCAAACCTTTCACATTTCTCACTAGCTACACTCTTCTACCTCGATTGGTGATTAGCCCTACCTTATCAAAGAGACTCATGAAGTGGATTGTGGAGCTATAGAAATTCCAATTCTCTTTTCTTGTTGAGAAGAGTACAAGGGCTACACTAGATGATTTGCTTACCTATAAAGAAACCCCTATTCTTATCAAGGAGGACATGGTGAAGAATCAACACGTGGAAGCTCTTGACATAGACAATGCTTATCTATTGTTTTTTGATGCCTCTTACAAGAAAGCACATGGTGAAGCTTTAGGAGGTATTTTAATTTATGAGCCCTCAAGGCTCTTGGTAACTAAAGGATTTTGAAGCTTACGACACAAAACAGCAATGAAGCTAAGTATTTGACTTGGAGCATGCTACAAACGGGAGAGTGGAAAGCCTTGCAAAATACTCGAAAATAGCACATAGCAAGACATAAACGACTAAATCTGCATACCTCGAATCACACAATGCCTAATCCACGTTGTACACAAGCAGAGATAGAAAGAGAGCGCGATAGAATGAGAGAGAACGTGCAGGTGCACCTCCTAGAGCGGAGTGCTACGCCGACACGGCAAGACAGAAGAGGGGAGAGGGGAGAAGTACACAAACACTAGGTGCAATCTCCCCCCGTGCAAGAGTCAGCATTTCCCTCTTGCACATATTTATTTATAGATTTCTTGAATGCCCAAAAATGAGTACAAACTGGCCCGTTGGTCATAAATGGCCAAAGCTCATAAAGAGCACTTGAATAATAAAATGTACATAAAATATGATATCCTTTTGCAATAGCTTAGCTCGGTCAAGCCTTTTCCACCTATCACACAGCTGCAATAAATAATAAGATATCAATTTCATAACATACCTCTCCGTTGGAAATCAACTGTCCTCAGTTGCGAAGATAAAAATCTGCAAACAATACTTGTCAAAAACAATGATTAGTATGTTGTGTCAAAAACATCACATAAAAGAAAAATTTATGAAACAAAACAACATTAGCTTATGCCTGCCGTCATTCACATACTACCTATTCTAGTGTCCCATACCACTAGAATAAGAAGTATATGTCATACCCTGGTGAATCAGGATATCATTGGTCACACTCATCATTAATCTCATAATGTCAAGTCTCATCACATAAACACTGCCATAATAATCACCAGATACCAAATTCCAATCCAATTCCAATTCCACAATATAAGTCCAAATCCAAATCACTTTCATTGTGTTCCCGGGTAACAAAATCATACCAGTTGTTTGTAGTGGTGGCCAGCCACTACAGCATGACTTTGTGATCGGTGTTGCCTAGATCGGCGAATCTACACCAATAAGACGTGCTTCCTAGATCGGCGAATTTGCACTAATGTTGCCTATATCGGCGAATCTGCATTTACCATTGTGACTTTGCAATTTGTCAGTGTGCTGCCTAAATCGGTGGATCTGCACAAATAACTCATGTTGCCTAAATCGGCGAATCTACACCAAGATGATCATTTACACACTGCTTAAATCGGCCGATCTGTGTGCATGTGGCCAACAGACTAGGTAGGGCATAAAAACATTAAAAAAATGTACTACCTGTTTCACACCACATTGGAGTATAGTTGAGTAGCAGAGTACTTACAAATTTTTGTTCACTCACTCAAAACACCGCAATTCATATGAGTAGCTGCATAGCTTAATGCCAAATCCTCTCAATAGAATTTACATGCAGTGCAAGCACAAGCAAGAACTTTAGGGATTCTTAATTTCATATGCCATAAGAAAATGCAAAGAAGTAAAATATCTTTTCCCGTTCAAATTTTCCAATGGTATTATCTCTATTACAAACTGCTTGACTTTGTGTCCTTAAATATATGCACAAACAAAATGAACTTCCAAGCAAGTAGAGAAAGTGATTATTATTGTCAGAGTATGATGAGGGATGTCATGCAGTATAGGCAGACAATATATGTTGCATAATTGATGATATCTGAAGAAATATGATAGACATAGATACATATAGGAATGGATTCATTAAGGAGAATTAAAATACTATGGAAATCAATGATAAATTACGTACCTGGGGGTGGTGTGAAGAATGGACTAGTATCCAAATTGTCAAATGCTAAACAATTTTTTGAAAACAAAGGTCAACAACAAAATTCATAATTTGAGTAATGTTATGCAAGTTAGAAAAAAACAAAGTACAGATGCCATAAAGTTCATGTCGCACAGATGGGTGTCAGATATCGGTGAGGTGGAATGTATATGTGAGTAAGCTTTTAAACCATTGTTGTCACAAGAAAATTAGAAGCTAGTAAGATTTCACCCGTGTTATTGAAACTAGCTAAAATAGCAAAGTAGTGGCTAGATTCCATTATTTCCTTCAAGTATATCGGCAAAGTTTTACAAGTTTTAGTGTGAATACCTGAAAATCTTTGAGTTTTGACCTAAAAACAAAAGATCTTTAGGTGTGGAATTGTTTTTGGTAAGCCCTTAAAACTTGATTGACAAACATTGCTATGAGTACGCTGACCCAAAGAGAATTTCTCGTGAAAAATTTCATAGGAACTACTTTCGATGGTCATCTTTGAATGGATACAAAAAACACTATAGTACCAAGAGACCTAGAAGCACATATCGCCACCTTAAATATAGACACACAAATCGCAGACTGCGTAGCCATGAGCAATAACTACAAGCTATGAAAGACCATATAGAATAAGTCTTACAGTATGTGTGTGTGTGTGTGTATATATTTGTGTGAGTGTGTATGCGTATATCATCGAAATTGACGGGTGATTGTGTGTGGGGGACAAGAGGTCATCGACTTGCGAGGTTGGGGGTAATCGAATACAAAGGTAGGGTGCACAGTTTGGTTAAGGGGGAAAAGAAATGGAAAAAAATGATATGAAATGTTATATTAACCGTCTTAAAAATGTAAAATTAAGTGTGAGAACAACTGATACAGTCTGTGTATCTATTCCGATGCCTAGGTAAAAATAAAAAATAAAACAAATTGAAGTACAATTGAAAGTAAAACCTAGAGCCTAATATCGTGATGAAAATCAATATCATCATCGCCAATGTGTGAGAATGCTCGGTAATGGGCGTGTGTCGGATAAAATATTACAGCAAGCACTGAAGAGCGTCGTTAATGTCCACCTCTATAGGTAGGCGTATTGGAGAAAGAGAGCGAAATGAAATGAAATGTTAAACTACTTGTGTACAAAAAGCCTAGGAGACCATGTTGATACAATCATTAATGATCTAATTCAATACCGAGGTATGCCCTCTACACATGGATGAAAGCTCAGTCGGGCTTCATTTTGAATGATGACGTCTTCTTTGTAGTTGTCCAAAACTTCCTTAGTGCTCAAAAATGGCAAGTGACTGAGGAGTTGTACGATGAGGTTGTGCAGCAGGATTAACTCTTCATAGTGCTACCTTTGTCAAGGTCATGAAAGAGATTACCAAGGCCCACAGGTTTGATGTCGTGGAGAGATCGTGCAACAGAATGGCCAAGAGTACCGGATATGAGGATTCTACTACTGTTGTTAATGGTCTTGTGCTAGCCTACTACAAAGAGGAATTATATGATGAGGTCATGAACATATACCAAAAGATGAAAACAGACCTTGTCCCTCATGTCCTAACATCTTTCTGCATTGCTCTTTATGCTCTTTGAGATTCGAGTAGCACTCTAATTATATGCAGCTGCACAAGAACGAGGATTTTCCATTGACATGAAGGCTTATAGCTGTCTGTGTTACCATGGAAAAAGCTGGCAAGATCTCTGAGGCTGCGTCCCTTTTGTCGTGCCTTTGGTGTTGAAGAACTATGGTGTTAGGGCATGCAGTAGACGAGGGGGAGAGCGAAAGGTTGCGGCTGCATGCTCCAAGCGCGCAGTTCAATAGATGACCGTGGCTGGAGAATTGGCAAGGGGTGATCACTGAGCTGTGCCCCATAGCCGCTGATATCCGGCTTGTCCATAAGCTAGGTTGAGTGAGAGTGGCGAGCCTTGCTGCTACATGCAACGACGGCCAGTAGGCTAATTGAAAAATGGCGAGGGCTGCTCCTTCAAAACTGTGCATGGCAGCTAGAGTGGATGCATCAAGGAGAGAGAGAAAGAGAGAAGATTGCAGGGTCATGGAGTACGAGTAGTTTAAGGTGATCGAGGGTTAGGTGGGCGGCTAGGAGCACTCTGAGTCACCTGTGCATGTCGTTCCAAGGGCTGCAGAATGTATGAGTGTGTACTGAACGTGGGGCAGAGAGGAGGACATGCACGCACATCGTGTGATAGTAACTGGCCGAGAGAGGGAGTGTGTGAAAAAGGTGGGATGGCTGAGATAGACAGAGAGGTTGGTGGGTGCCATAAGTAAAAAAGCAAGGAATCGAGGGAGGGAGATATTTTGGCGGCTAAAGAGACAAAGAGAGCTGGTTGGCACCGGTTCAGCGGCAACGTCTGTAGGTGATTACTTCGGTGGATAATGAGAGAGAGAGAGAGAGAGAGAGAGAGAGAGAGAGAGAGAGAGAGAGAGAGAGAGAGAGAGAGAGAGAGAGAGAGAGTCACGGGTGTCCATTCAAATGGTGGGTTGCTGCCACTACTCCTACTCTGCATGCAAAGCACTCGTGGGCACTGCATGTTGAGCTTATATGTGAAGCTACTCAATATATGGCTTCTCTATATATGGCACGGAGGTCCCCTCTATATATACATCATCTCATGTGTGTATTCTACACACTTTGGGGTTCTATTTCTGTGCTCTCTCCTTCTCTCTCAACATGGTATCAGAGCAGTACATTTTTGTTTTTGATTTCTCTGCTAATTGAAAATGATTTTGCAGAAACTTTTCTCCAAAGAGACTGGAATCGATGTGGTCTACAACTTTGCAGAAGGAAGTTTTTTCAAATTCTTCACCGATTTTGAGTTATCGTTCGCGGACTGCGTACATGCTTGAAAAGCATGTTTCGCTTTGTTTTTTATTTCTCTGCTAATTGAAAACGATTTTGCAAAAACTACTCAAGAGAGAGAGACCAGAATCCATGTGGTCTACAACTTTGCAGAAGGAAGTTTTTTCAAATTCTGCACCGATTTTGAGTTATCGTTCGCGAACTACGTACATGCCTGAAAAGCATGTTTCACTTTTTGTTTTTGATTTTTCTGCTAATTGAAAACGATTTTGCAGAAACTACTCGGCAAAGGGATGGGAATCGATGTGGTCTACAGCTTTGCAGAAAGAAGTTTTCTCAACTTCTACACCAATTTTGAGTTATCGTTCGCGGACTACGTACATACCCGAAAAGCAACTTCTGCTTTCTGTTTTTGATTTGTCTACTAATTGAAAACGATTTTGCAGAAACCACCCTTGAGAGACAGAGCAAAATCGATGTGGTCTGCAACTTTGCAGATGGAAGTTTTTTCAAATTCTTCACCGATTTTGAGTTATCGTTCGCGGACTACGTACATGCCTGAAAAGCACGTTCCTCTTTTTGTTTTTGATTTTTTTGCTAATTGAAAACGATTTTGCAAAAACTACCCGCCAAACAGACCGAAATCGATGTGGTCTACAACTTTGCAGAAGAGAGTATTTTCAAATTCTGCACCGATTTTGAGTTATCGTTCGCGGACTGCATACATACATGAAAAGCAAGTTTCGTTTTATGTTTTGATTTTTCTGCTAATTGAAAACGATTTGCAGAAACTACCCACGTGAGGGATCGGAATCGATGTGGTCTACAACTTTGCAGAAGGAACTAGCCGCTGCAGGCATCGGAATCGATGAGAAACTATTCGCTTGAGCCATCGGAATTGATGTGGTCTATAACTTTGCAGAAGAAAGTTTCTCTAAATTCTGCACCAATGTTGGGTTATCGTTCGCGGACTGTGAATATGTTTGAAAAGCAAAATTTTACTTTTTGATTTTGATTTTTCTCATAATTGAAAACTTCTCAATTATATTTTTTCTTCATCAATCATATATTTGTTACTGACGTAACTTTGCTGCAGAAGCCAGTTATATATCGTTCCGATTCAGTCGAGGAGTTGATGATCGTCCAAATTCTATCGAGCTACTGTTGGTACATGATCTTTTGTTATATGATATACTCCTTCATTGATTCTCGTATAATTATTCTTTTAGAGATATAGTTTCGTCGTTTTATTGATAATTTCTCGTTGATACCATAGTGGTTTTGATGGTACCATGATGATGTTTTGTTAGTACTTTGGTCATGGTGATTTTTGTTGATACCATGATGATATTTCATTGATACCATGGTTATTGTCAGTGATGCCATGATGATGTTTCATTGATACCATGGTTATTCTCGGTGATTCCATGATGATATTTCGTTAATTCCATGGTGATTTTTGTTGATACCATGATGCTATTTCGTTGATACCATGGTTATTCTCGGTGATACCATGATGTTGTTTCGTTGATACCATGGTTATTCTTGGTGATACCATGATGTTGTTTCATTGATACCATGTTATTCTCGGTGATGCCATGATGTTGTTTCGTTGATACAATGATTATTTTCGGTGATATCATGATGCTTTTTGTTGATACAATGATGATTTATTCATTTTTATTGATACAATGATGATGTTTTGTTAATACTTTGATGATATTCATTGATCACTACGTTGATAAATGTTGTTTTATGTAGTATATACACATATCATTTGCATCACGTAATCACGCATCTTGTACTTTTACGTTCATACTCTATGTACCATATGTTTTCGTGTGTATATATGTCGTCAAAAGAGTGGCATCGCGAACCATCTCTTATGGCATTGTGAATGTAAATTATTTCACTAACGATGCTAATAATTTTCATGACTATGTTTTTTTGAGTCTATGATCTATGCAGGATTCATCAAAGAATTGATTTTATGAAGACAAACTTGGTGACAATAAAAGATTTATGAAGATATGTTTGGTGATGTCATATTGATGAAAACATGAAGATATGTTTGGTGATACGATAGTGATGACAAGCTACATAGCAGATTCATGGAGACACTTCTGATTACGAGCTAATCGATAGCCTTTACACCTCTTTATTGAACCTTTGTATTCATTATTGTATTTGATAGGATAGGAGTAATGTAACTCCTCATAAAACAATTATTGTAAAAGAAGTGATGTAGCTCCTCATAAAATATTCATTGTAAAAGGAGTGATGTAGCTCCTCATGAACATTTGTATATTCAATGATTTTTATAATATAACGGTGGGTGTATATAGAGCTGTGGGTTTTTCCCTTGATCCCCCAAAGGTTTTTTCATCCACAGTTAGGGACCCTTGTTTGAGCGGGGGTGTTGAGCTTATATGTGAAGCTACTCAATATATGGCTTCTCTATATATGGCACCCAGGTCCCCTCTATATATACGTTGTCAGGAGTTTTTTGGAGCAAGTAACTGCGCATATGTACATACCCATACATGGTGCATTGAATAAAGGATTGCCCATTTTCCAGAGCCAGGTGGTTACGTGGGGCCCACATGTGTACAGGTAGGACTGCATGTACATAGTGCATCGATTTTCATTGTTACCAGTACCACTGTGTTTTTTCTATAATAATGGGGATTTGGTAGCACGTAAAACTTCTCGAGGAAGCTATCCGCGGGCCGACGACATGAGGTAAGCAGGTGCGTCAGATGGCATCTAGTGGCGTCAGGAGGTCGAACGGGGTCAATACTTGCACGTGGAGAAGGACGGACACAACATGGGTGTTTTCTTGTGAGATTTATGCAGAAAGGTCATCATTAGGAACACTTTTTGGGCCACTTCTCGTGGTTGTGAGACGCATTATTGAAAAGAAATGAGTGCCAGGTGTGCGGATGATGCAAAAAGGTGACACCTATGCACTGCGAGGTCAATTTTTGGCCTGTTCGGGGTCATCTAAAAGACCAAGGGTGCCCAACTAATAAAGCTAAGTGTGGTAACTGAAAAAACAGAGAGAAGACCAGAAAAAACGTGGAGAAGAGAGAAGGAATAGCCGCAGGTGTGTTTTTGCTCATTTTGGAGCTTGTTTTGGTCGTAAACTGCTCATCCGAGGTCGGATTTGAGCACTTTGACATTGTAGACTGGGGTTTTGGGCCGTTCTGGACACGATGGTTCTGTCCATTTTGCCAAATTCCTCACTCTTTTCTTGCTGTTTTTCTGTGTAAGTTTCTTCTATGAGCGAAGTTTCTGCTCTAGTTTGTGATTGTATCTGGCTTATTTTACCCATATTGTGTGAGCTATTTGCCCCATTAGTGTTGGCCCAAGCTCAATTGTATCTAAACATCAAAAATTATCCTCTTTTGAGCTGAGTTTTTTGGGTGTGTGTGTGTGTGTGTGTCTGTCTGTGTGGAGTGGGCAAGTGGATAGTCTCTCTCCTCTCACTCTAGAGGTGTGTTCCCTGTCTCAGCCAGGTGTGTTGTCTAAGCCGAGTGGTCCCCCATAGTGTGTGTGTGTATCTTCCCAAGAGTGTGTGTCGGGTTGTTATAGAGGCACTGTGTGTGTGTTTTCATCCCGCTCACATTCTTTTGGCGTCCCCACGGAGGATCTTCTTCGAGTACCTTGTGCTTCTAGCTTCAAGCTTCGAGATTTGGGATTACAGGTTACAGGTTACAGGTTACAGGTTATAGGGACAAGTAGAGGTAAAAGTGATTCACACAAGTACAGGTAGCTGGAGTACAGTGATATACTAGCAGTGATGTCACTTACAGTTGTTGTGGGTATGCTTCACTTGGCGCCTATTTGAGCGCATTATCTGCTGGATTGTACATTACTTGTGGAAACTGCCATTGTACACATTTGTGGAGCCATACTTGGTTGTATTTGGCAGTCCCAGCCATTTCTGAGACTTGGTCTGGAAGATAGTCATTTCTGAGACTTGATTATACGCGATTTGCATTAGCCTTCGTGTGAGGGTCGATATCGTGAGGTTTTTATTGAGCTGGGGGATTCTCAAATGTAGAGATCCTTTCGGTGATACAGGTAGCTGGAGCACCCTTTTTGTGACCTCGCCATAGGCTATGTACTAGTGATTCCTACTTGATGAGTTCTATTGTTGGCAGTCTATGCTTACACATACAGTCTATATTTTGGGTTCTTACTGCTCTACTTTTGGGGAAAATTTGTCGAAATTTTCCCAAGTTATGATGGCTGGTTTTTTGGTCTTTTGAGCCATTTATGTTGTTATGCTATTGAAATTTTGGCAAAATCAGAGGTTAAGTCAGGTGTGCCTTCTTGGGAGCTTCATGGTTGGCTTTAATGGATGATCAAAATGGCCCTCAATTCACTCCATTTCATTTAACTCAAAGAATACAGATAAATGTTCATGTGTCCAGGAAGATTTTTTTCCAGCAGCGCATAGTCTTTATGTTCGGGCCAAGAAGATTACGAGAGATCTTGGAATGTCCTTTGCCTGTTGTAATTCCGATGATCAACTATGAAAACTCATTTGATGTGCATGTGTTTGTGCTTATCTAAAGTTGAGCTCCATTGAAGTTTCTGGGGATTGGGTAGTCAAAAGTTTTGGGTTCTTGCATGTTTGTTCAAAGGGGTTCTCAAAGCATTGTAACTTGGGTAGCCATGGCTTTCTCTTATCCAGAGTTTCATGGAAGAAGTGATGAAGATGTGGAAGAATTTTTGGAAAAGATGGAGGTTGCCTGCATTAGCAACCAGATTCATGACCGTGGGCAGATGTTACGCCTTCTCCAAATTTGTTTGAAGAGTGATGCACGAGTTTGGTCTAAAGCATTTGAAGAGGAGTTGCGTGTGGCTGATCCACCTGTAAGGTTGAGTTGGGACAATCTACGACATGGGTTGGAGGTGGAGTTTGTGAAGATAGAAGATCATGACAAAGTGTGGCAAGAAGTACAACGTTTGGTGCAAAAGGAAGGTGAGCCAGCAGATGCGTACATACGTAAGTTCTCATTGGCATGGGAGCGGATGTGCAAGGCCTTAGCACCACACGTACCCCCGCCTGACATGATGAAGAAGGACAGGTTCTTGGCTGGTCTTTGGGAGAATATACGTTGGAGAGTGGAGCTAAAGAAGCCTAGAACATATGAAGATGCACTAGAGGTAGCAAGGAACAAAGAGTGGAAGTTGAGGAAAATGAGCCAGTTAGGGGTGGAGTCTTTTCCCATGAGGTCTGAATTTAAGCCTATAGAGTCTTTACAAGGTCGCATATCAGGGGTTCATCATGAACCAGTGGTTTCTGTTACTACTCTGGTTATGCCAGCAGTGGTCACTACATCGGTGCAAGATGATGGGCTAAGGCAAGACATGAGGCAAGTGGTAGATTTGATGAAGAATCTCACCCTAAACATGCTAGGTCAAGTGGGAAATAATCGAGGTCGAGGGAGGTTTGAAAATCAGCCAGGAGGTGAAGAAAGGCCTAGGAATGGTGTTGGACAAAGCAATGGTAGGTTTTGGAGGCAGACGCCCACATGTTACAATTGTGGAGAGTTGGGTCACATCAGCCCGCAATGTGATAAGCCACCAAGGATGGGGGGAGACATGTATCCATTGCCAAGACAGGTGTTAACTAGGTCAAATGATTATGGCATCGAAATTAAGGGAGATGAAGGAACCAGTGGATTAACCCAAGAGGAAAAGGGAAAGACAAAAGTGCTAAGTGTAGTCACCTTGGAGAAGGCATCAAAGCTAGAGGATACATTAGTGATGCCTATTGGGAAGAGGACCACAGAGGATAAGGAAGGAAGAAGTGCCCCAGGTCCTAGTAAGAAGAAGGGAAAGAGTCATGAAGGTGAGGATGTCAAGGCCAAGAGGAAAAGGAGAGCTCGTCGAAAGTTTCATGTTTCAGATTTTCCACTAGGGGATGGGCAATTAAGCTATGACTTGAAGGAGGATCTGACAAGCAGGAAGGCAGACGTTACTTTTGGGCAACTTATAGAGATGGTGCCTAAGCTAAAGCGACAGTGGAAGAGGATGGTTAACCCAATGGAGAAAGAGCCAGAGAGAGGTTCAGTAAAGGTGTTGGGAATGGATGAGCTACTAGACATTTGTTCAATAGTAGATGTGTGGCATAAAAGGAAAAATTTGGGACAAGGTTATGTGGATGGCGGAGCCCAAATATGTGTCATAACACACTCATGCGTTGAGAAGATGGGTCTCACAGTGGCTAGGGTGTCAGGTTTTCGGATCAGATTGGCAAACCATCAAAAAGTAAAATGCTTGGGTGTTGTAAAGAGCTTAGAAGTGGAGGCATATGATGCAAAGGTAGTGGTTGATTTTCATGTGATGCCAGCAGGGTTGGGTGATATCCTATTATACTGGGCAGACCATGGTTACGTGCAGTGACAGCTGTTCAAGATTGGCGACATGGTACGATTAGCCTCTACGGAAAGACAAGTACTAAGAAGCATTATAATATGGACACAAGGAAACGATTAGAGGAGCTTTATGAAGATAAGGATGAGTCTAGTGATGAAGACTCTTCCACGGTGACAGATGAGGATAGTGATAGCACTACGAGCAGTGATGAGGATGCTGATGTTGCATTTCTTTTGATGGACAAAGAAATCCAGGAGTTTGGTTTAGTTGCATTTGCGAATGAGGTTGAAGATGAAAGTGAAGGGCCTTATGAAGTGATTGAAGGGATGATGCAAACCAAGGTTGAGTTGTCAAAGAAGCAGGAATTGTTGACACAAATGATCAGTGGAGACCTCTCAGCTATGGAGAAGGATATATATTTGCACATGCTGGCTAGTTTTCCTGATTTGTTCATTACTTCATATGAAGAGATCAGAGGGTTTAAGGGCAAAGAGATGCATATAGAGCTAAAAGAAGGTGCTAAGCCAGTGCGGCAAAGGCTAAGAAGGATGGGTCAAGAGCAAATGGAAGCCTTGCGAGAAGAGGTGGACAAGTTATTGAAGGCAGGGTTCATAGTCCCTGTGGAGACCACAGAATGGGTGAGTCCAGCTGTAGTCAATCCAAAGAAGGATGGGAAGTGGAGAATTTGTGTAGATTTTAAACCCTTAAACGCAGCCACTAAGAAGAACCCATATCCTCTTCCATTCATCGATCAGATCTTGGATTCAGTGGCAGGTTATGAGAGGTACAGTGTGTGTGATGGTTTTTCAGGCTATTTTCAATTGAAGATTTCTCTTAAAGACCGCACAAAGACCACTTTTATTACGCCATGGGGCTGCTATTGCTACACAGTATTGTCATTTGGGTTGTCAAATGGACCTTCCTTCTATCAAGAGAGAGCAAATTGGGTGTTGGAGCCATTCATTGGTAGTTGTGTTAAAGCTTTTATGGATGACTTCCGTGTTTATAGCAGTAGGGCTGAACACCATGAGAAGCTGCAGATGGTGTTGGCTCGATATGATGAATGTGGAGGACAACTAAATCCAAAGAAATGTCATCTAGCACAGCCAAGGGTGAGGTTGTTGGGCCACATGGTGTCAGAAAATGGCATTGAGGCTGATCCAGACAAGGTTAAGTCTATTATTCTTCTTCCATCACCTACGAGTACGAAGCAATTGGAAACCTTTATACACAAAATGAAGTATATGGCAAGGTTTATTCCATTGTATTCTCAGATTCTTTATCCATTACAACAAGTGGCAAAGCATGATCCATTGCAATGGGATGACAAGTGTGAAGAAGTGTTTCAAGAGGTGAAAGAGGTGTTAGGGGGGTTGTCAGCCATGCAGGCTCCTGATTGGGAGAAAGTGTTATATGTAAATCCATCAGTAGGGGATGATGCCATTATATGAGGCCAGTGTATTGTGCAAGCCGAGTGAAGTTGGTAGCGGAGAGAAAGTTCTCGGAAGTAGAGCTAGTGATGGCCAGTGTAATATTTGCTTGTCGACGATTTCGTCATTACTTGCTACCACGACATTTTGTTTTCTTGACGAGTTATGCCTTTTTGCCACAGTTAATTAATGGCACTAACATGTCAAATGTGGTCAAGAAATGGGTAATTGAGCTGCAAGAATTTGAGTTCTCTTTTCTAGTGGAAGATAGTGCAAGGGCTACCCTAGCTGATTTGTTGACCTACAAGGAGAATCCCCTTATTGTTAAGGAAGAGGTGGTGAGAAAGGTAGTTGAAGAAGTGCCACAGATCAGCAATGCACATGTGTTGTTCTTTGATGGTTCATACAGAAAGATCCATGATGCAGCTTCAGGGGGTATAGCACTTTATGATACAGAGGGGAAGCTAGTATGCAAGAGAGGGTTCAAGTTCGATGCGCATAGTAACAATGAGGCTGAATATGCTACGTTGGAAGCTGGATTACACATTTTTTTGAAGCATGGGGTTAGAAGGTTGAGCATAAAAGGTGATGCCTTGTTAGTGGTGAAGCAAGTGCTGGGTGTGTGGAAGAGCAAGAACACCTCATTGAAGGAAATGTGCTTCAGAATTAAAGGCCTGTTAAAAAAAATCGAGGCATGGATCATCAGACACATTGAACGTGCTCTAAATGGAGAGGCACATGAAGCAGCTCAAAGCATGATTGGGGAGCTATTTGTGTTGAGGACCACTTTACCTCTTTATCATGGCCGGGAAAGTTTGGCTCAAGAAGAGGAGTTTTTGCTAACAGGAATCATTCCAAAGGAGATTTAGAAGTCTAAGAAGTATGGCTTTGTGCATAGAGCATACAGGTACAAATTGATTGGTGATTTCTTATACATGAAAGGGGATGATCTCATGTTGAGACGTGTACCTTGGCGGGAGGAGCTTTACAGAGTGTTGGAAGAGAATCATGAAGGCGCGTGTGGTGGCCATTTTTCTCTAAAGATCACCTTGCATAAGATTTTGCAAGAGGGGTATGTATGGCCTAGTTTGCACAAGGATGTTCACCATTGGTGTAGGTCTTGCAATAGGTGTCAAGCATTTGGGAAGAGAGTGTTGAAGCCAGAGCTATGAAAAACCATTATGGCGTTTGATGTGTTTGAAAAGTGGGGGATTGATGCAATAGGCCCGTTACCTATCACAAGCAGGGGAAAAAGCTATATTTTGACGGCAGTGGACTATATTTCTAGATGGGCAGAGGCTATAGCAGTAAAATAGATCATTGCAAAGGATGTGACAAAATTTGTGTAGAAATATGTTGCAAGTTTGGGGTGCCACTAGAGCTACTTTCAGATAAGGGGCCAAGATTTAGAGCTAAACTGCTAGACTTCTTATGCACAAAGATGAAGATTAGGCACCAACATACCACTCCTTATTACCCGCAGTGTATTGGCTTAAATGAAAGATTCAATGGTGAGTTGGTACAAATTCTTTCTAAAGTGACAGAGCACCAAGGAAAGAATTGGGATTTGGAATTGCCTACTGCATTATGGGCTTACCGTATTTCGGTGAAGACAGGTACAGGGTTTACTCCATTTCATTTGGTGTAGGGAAAGGAAGCACTATTTCTTGTGGAGGTAGAGTTGCCTGCGGTCAAGATGTTAGAGAAGTTGCTTGGGCTGCCTAGTGATGCATTCAAAGAGAGGCTCTTGCAGTTACAAGAGGTCCAGTTGGATAGGATGAGCGCATTGGAGCATTATGGGCAGATGCAGGATAAGGCTTTGGCAAAGATAAATGAAAAGGTCAAAAGTAAGGGTATCAAGAAACATGACTTGGTTTTGCGCTACAACAGTAAGCTGGACAACACCTTCCAAAAGAAGTTTCAAATTAAGTGGGAAGGCCCTTTCAAGATAGTGGAGTGTTTTCCAAATGGCACATATCAGCTGGCTAACCTGGATGGTGTTCTACATAAGTCAAGGGTAAATGGATTGCGTCTTGAATTGTATCATGCTAGATTGATGATGGTGGAGCAAGATGAGCTATCTGTGGATCAAGCAGTGTTGGTGAGGGACGAGGAGACCTGTGATGCGGCGAGTCTCATATCTCTCTTTGCTGCTGCTGATCATGAATGATCTAGCAGGCTAGGGGATGGGCAAATTATGTCAGGAGTTTTTTGGAGCAATTATTTGCGCATATGTACATACCCACACATGGTGCATTGAATAAAGGATTGCCCATTTTCTAGAGTCAGGTGGTTACGTGGGGCCCACATGTGTACAGGTAGGACTGCATGTACATAGTGCATCGATTTTCATTGTTACTAGTACCAGTGTGTTTTTTCTATAACAATGAGGAGTTGGTAGCGCGTAAAACTTCTCGAGGAAGCTATCCGCGGGCCGACAACATGAGGTAAGCAGGTGCGTCAGATGGCATCTAGTGGCGTCAGGAGGTCGAACGGGGTCAATACTTGCACGTGGAGAAGGACGGACACAACGTGGGTGTTTTCTTGTGAGAGTTATGCAGCAAGGTCATCATTAGGACCACTTTTTAGGCCACTTCACGTGGTTGTGAGACGCATTATTGAAAAGAAATGAGTGCCAGGTGTGCGGATGATGCAAAAAGGTGACAACTATGCACTGCGAGGTAAGTTTTTGGCCTGTTCGGGGTCCGTTTGAGGTCATCTAAAAGGCCAAGGGTGCCCAAATAATAAAGCTAAGTGTGGTAACTGAAAAAACAAAGAGAAGACAAGAAACAACGTGGAGAAGAGAGGAGGAACAGCCGCAGGTGTGTTTTTGCTCATTTTGGAGCTTGTTTTGGCCGTAAACTGCTCATCCGAGGTCGGATTTGAGCACTTTGACATTGTAGACTAGGGTTTTGGGCCGTTCCGGACACGATGGTGCTGTCCATTTTTCCAAATTCCTCACTCTTTTCCTGTTGTTTTTCTGTGTAAGTTTCTCCTATGAGCGAAGTTTCTGCTCTAGTTTGTGATTGTATCTGGCTTATTTTACCCATATTGTGTGAGCTATTTTCCCCATTGGTGTTGGCCCAAGCTCAATTGTATCTAAACATCAGAAATTATCCTCTTTTGAGCTGAGTTTTTTGGGGGTGTGTGTGTGTGTGTGTGTGTGTTTGTGTCTGTGTGGAGTGGGCAAGTGGATAGTCTCTCTCCTCTCACTCTAGAGGTGTGTTCCCTGTCTCGGCCAGGTGTGTTGTCTAAGCCGAGTGGTGCCCCATAGTGTGTGTGTGTGTGTATCTTCCCAAGAGTGTGTGTTGGGTCGTTATAGAGGCACTGTGTGTGTTTTCATCCCGCTCACAACGTCATCTCATGTGTGTATTCTATTCCTGTGCTCTCTCCTTCTCTCTCAACACTGCATGGGTTGGCAGGCGTTGCAGTGCGAGTGAGAGTGGGAGAGAGTGTTCTGGACGTTCAGTGAAGAGGGAGAGAGAGAGTTTATGAGGGAGAGTAAGTGGTTGGGAGATGAGTGTCAGTTGTTGGTGAGTGGTTGTAGTTGGATTAACCCGAGCTGGCTCACATGAACAAGCTACGCCATCAGAAGGAGGGAGGGAGAGCGAGCTGATAGCGTCTGCATGACTGGCAACCTAGAGTGGGTTGAACTGCCGCATTAAGGAGAGACACAGCAGGCAAATCGAGAGGAGTCCAAAAAGGGGGAGGAGAACGTTGGGTTATTGTTTTTGTGTGTGTGTGTGTGTATGTGTTAGAGGTTGCATGAGCGATGTGCCAACTCTAAAGGGTGGTTGCATGCACCAACCATGCCCCCAATTCCTATATCTTCACCTCTTAGCGACAACAACCATTCATTTATTTGATACTAGAAGATGTATTCCAAGGGTGGCATGGCGGCTGCTATGTTGCGGTATTGCTTGAACAAGTGTCAGTTGTCATGATCTACCATTATTTCCAACGTGCACCACTCACCCCAACTGCTGTCAACGAGTGTGCCATTGTTGCACCTTGCATCTTGTCGTCACTTTGTGCTGCTAGATACCTCTTTAAATAAGAGTTATGATTTAAAAAAAAAAAAAAAAAAAAACCCTTTCTTTTGTTACCATGGGGTTGTTTATGGTGGCCGTGAGCCAAGGTACTTGGACTCAATCTAAGGGGACTCTAGGGATAAATTTGTGGATGACGAAGTATCCAACTATATTATATATTCTCCTTAACATATTTTACTCATTCGGCTACACAAATCCAAGTCCTTTGACTTTTTCTTATTCCTCTATTACAATACAACTCATTCTCTGTTTACAGAATCCAATTATAGGTATATACATTATCTCTTTCTATTTATGTATCCCTACATACTTTAATCCACTCTACAATCTCACATCATATGGCATCAAAACCCTTAAACATCTAAATTTTGTGATCCTCCATTAAAATAGTTGCACTAATTTTCAAAGATTAGCCCATCAAGCAAAAGCCAGTTGTTCACACTAATTTTGACAAGTTCAATCAATTAAAGGAATGTGTAAGCAGAAGAAACAAAACATTAAAAATAATGAAGTACTTAGCTTTTGATTGTCAAGCTCTTTAATTTTTGGAGCGTAGCCTACGCTCTGATACCACCTGCTACAAACGGAAGCCTGGTTGCCCTGCAATATACTCGAAAATAGCACATAGCGAGACATAAACGATTAAATCTGCATACCTCGAATCACACGACACCTAATCCACGTTGTACAGGAGAAGAGAGAGAAAGAGAGTGTGATAGAACGAGAGAGCATGTGCAGGCTCACCTCCTAGAGCGGAGTGCTACGCCGGCACGGCGAGAGAGAAGAGGGGAGAGGGGAGAGGGGAGAAGAAGTACACAGACACTGGGTGCAATCTCCCCCCGTGCAAGAGTCACCATTTCCCTCTTGCACGTATTTGTTTTATAGATTTCTTGAATGGTCAAATTGGTTACAAACTAGCCGGCGGGTCATAAATGGCCAAAGCTCATAAAAGAGCACTTGAATAATAAAATGTACATGATATACAAATACATTTGCATAGGCCAAGCTGGGTCTAGTCTTTTCCACCTATCAGCTGCAATAAATAGTAAAATGTCAATTCTATAACATACCTCTTCATTGGAAAGCAACTGTCCTCAATTGCGAAGATAAAAATCTTGAGGGTACACTGCATCAACATTATATGAGCCAGTGTGTTTGTGGAGAGAGATATGACCGTAACTTGCATCTGAGGCATGTGAAACAGATTTGTAGAAGCTAAGAAGAACTGTGACTATCAAACTTGCACCATAGTATAATTAACAATTCCAAAATATGTTAATTTTGTGTTAGTAATTTGAAATAAAATAAAAGACTATGTTGTCTGTTGAGAATTTGATTCAAGATTAGTGTGCGATCACATATTAAGAACATACAGTGTTAGCACTTTGATTCAACAATCACAAAATAAATTAAATGAAGCTGGAACACAAATTAAAAGTTAGCCATAGCCCTGCAAAAATGGAAATGTGAGAAAATGTTGTAGTCCTAACAAAATAGCACAGATAGACAAAAACCACGAACAAGGCAGAAAAAAAAATGTAGGTAAGGAGATCTAATTGGATTTTATAGTGCAATGTGGGAGATAAAATTACATTGAGGACTCACAGACGTCTACGATGATTAACCGTGACTGATTGGACAAACAACCCAAAAGTAATTTGATCTTGAACTGCCTTTGCCTAGAAGCCTTTATTTATGACAAATTATTTGTTAGGTAGAGTTGAAATTACAAATTTGGTAAATTGATACAGCACATTGATAAATTGCAAATTCATGATTTTTATAAACAATATCAAATGCAGATTCGCCAATTTAGGCAGCATTAGTGCAGATTCGCCAATTTAGGCAGCACGTCATATTGGTGTAGATTCGCCGATATAGACAACACTAATCACAAAATCATGCTGCAGTGGCTGGCCACCACTGTAACTGGTATGATTTTGTTACCCGGGTACATAATGAAAGTGATTTGGATTTGGACTTATATTGTGGAATTGGAATTGGATTGGAATTTGGTATTTGGTGATTATTATGGCAGTGTTTATGTGATGAGACTTAACATTATGAGATTAATTATGAGTGTGACCAATGATATCCTGATTCACCAGGGTATGACATATACTTCTTATTCTAGTGGTATGGGACACTAGAATAGGTAGTATATGGATGACGGCAGGCATAAGCTAATGTTATTTCGTTTCATAAATTTTTCTTTTATGTGATTTTTTTGACACAACATACTAATCATTGTTTTTGACAAGTATTGTTTGCAGATTTTTATCTTCGCAACTGAGGACAATTGCTTTCCAACGGAGAGGTATGTTATGAAATTGATATCTTATTATTTATTGCAGTTGTGTGACAGGCGGAAAATGCTTGACCGAGCTAAGCTATTGCAAAAGGATATCATATTTTATGTACATTTCATTATTCAAGTGCTCTTTATGAGCTTTGGCCATTTATGACCGGCGGGTCAGTTTGTACTCATTTTTGGGCATTCAAGAAATCTATAAATAAATATGTGCAAGAGGGAAATGCAGACTCTTGCACGGGGGGAGATTGCACCTAGTGTCTGTGTACTTCTTCTCCCCTCCCCCCTCTTCTCTCTTGTCGTGCCGGCGTAGCACTCCGCTTTAGGAGGTGCACCTGCACGTGCTCTCTTGTTCTATCGTGCTCTCTTTCTCTCTCTGCTTGTGTACAACGTGGATTAGGCGTCGTGTGATTCGAGGTATGCAGATTTAGTCGTTTATGTCTTGCTATGTGCTATTTTCGAGTATTTTGCAGGGCTTTCCACGCTCCCGTTTGTAGCAAATGTTATGAAATTGATATCTTATTATTTATTGCAGCTGTGTGACAGGTGGAAAAGGCTTGACCGAGCTAAGCTATTGCAAAAGTATATCATATTTTATGTACATTTTATTATTCAAGTGCTCTTTATGAGATTTGGCCATTTATGACCGGCGGGCCAGTTTGTACTCATTTTTGGGCATTCAAGAAATCTATAAATAAATATGTGCAAGAGGGAAATGCTGACTCTTGCACGGGGGGAGATTGCACCCAGTGTCTGTGTACTTCTTCTTCCCTCTCCCCTCTTCTCTCTTGTCGTGCCGGCGTAGCACTCCGCTCTAGGAGGTGCACCTACACATGCTCTCTTGTTCTATCGCGCTCTGTTTCTTTCTCTGCTTGTGTACAACGTGGATTAGGCGTCGTGTGATTTGAGTTATGCAGATTTAGTCGTTTATGTTTTGCTATGTGCTATTTTCGAGTATTTTGCAGGGCTTTCCATGCTTCCGCTGCGCAGTGGTATCAGAGCCATGGACACGCTCTTGGCTTTGCAAGTATGTATAGATACACAAAGAACTTCAGAATCAATCTACCAAAGCTAAGTGTGTTTTATCATTATGTTGATAACTTCTTTTTTCTTTTACTCCATCTTCACTCATAGGCAAGGTATTTATGCTTGATTAGTTTATGGCTAGATATAGCTAAGTGAACTATAGAGCCGAGAAATTACTCACTTATGATGTTGAAAGATAATTGTATTTGAGTGGATGCATCAATGAGCATTTTCTTGCGTTTATGGTTGTATGAAAGCAATACATGTATAATAGAGAAGAAAGAATAGGATTATGAGTCTATGTAGGACTACTAGAAGTGTAGGACTACTAGAAGTTTAGCTAGGTAGTGATAGCCGTTTTTTCGGCTCTCTGTGATTGTCATAGTGAGTTACTCTACCCTACCAAATTCACCCAAACGCTATGGTTACCCTCACCCTTTCACTGTATATAGGTGCGTGTGAGTTAGGGGACTTTTCCCATATCTCCTTA
Source organism: Adiantum capillus-veneris (assembly GCF_014529385.1). Taxonomy (NCBI): domain Eukaryota; kingdom Viridiplantae; phylum Streptophyta; class Polypodiopsida; order Polypodiales; family Pteridaceae; genus Adiantum; species Adiantum capillus-veneris. The sequence goes on along the minus strand of NC_140950.1, from coordinate 42,999,046 downwards.
CTGAAATAAAAAACCCTCAATTAGCTAGGCATTGGGCTAGTTGAGCCAAAAAAATAAAAAAAATAAAAAATATAAGTATATTATGGCCCATGCATATGTAAATATTTCTTTGTATATAGGGCCTAAATAAAAGATTTTTTCATAATTATTTTGGTATTTATTTAAATATTTATACCTAGGTGTGTGTTATTTATGCTCTGTACATTGCCTCACCATTACCACAATTTTTCTTACCATTTTTCATACTCTTTATTCCATATAGAAATATTTTCATGTAAGCTTCTCTTATATTTGGTGTAACTCCACCCCAACAAAAATCCAAAAAAACTAGTTTTATTTATGTGTATATTTTTTCACTATTGTGATTTTTCCCTTCCTACATCTATTTTGTTTTTTTCTAAAAAATTAGAACACCAAAAATATTTCTCTTTTTATGGTAGCCTCATAATGAGAGAGATTTCTTTTGACCCCTTTATATTTTTTCCACTTATATTATTTATATTTGACATGTACATATTTTTTAGACCCCTCAATATTTGATTTTCTTAGTTGTACTATTCACTTATATCATGATCTCAACAATATCTTCAATTATAGACCTACCAAATAAGGTCAAGGGTAGGTGGCATGCATACATGCACTATGGAGGGCTCACTCTTGGAGGTATTCAAAAGAATCATCCAAAGAAGGACCCCACAAGGACCTTGTGTAGTGGAAAAAAAAGGTCGGTTTTTCTGAATTTTTAAAGTTCACTTGCTCTCCGAATTTGAAAAGGTGATACAAACAAAAGTTGTAGCTCGTGGGCTGAACTTTTGCCTCAAATTTTTTCATATTTTTTTGAGCTACGAGCGGTGAGCTATGATTTTATTAGTGGACCCCAGTTTTCCCATTCTATGCAGCCACACTCTCTCTTCCACTTTATCATTTTCCTCTTTCACACACACTTCTCCACTCATCATCCCCACCTCTCTCACCACTCCTCTCTGCACCCTACTCACCTTCTCCTCAACCTTGAAGAATAAGAGAAACCATGGTGAACTCATACCTCCCACACACAATTCCATTCCAAAATTGACCACCTAGTCTCATTTTTCCTCCTCCAAATTACCCATATCTATCAAAAAAACCACAAAATTCAGCCTCTTCTCTTAAAAGATAGCATCATGGTGGTTGATTACTCAGCTTCAATTACCTTGTCTCTCAAGGAAGGTCAAGAGTGGAGAAAAAATGTACCGTCAAAGCTAGTGGACCGTCAACAAGCGTCAAAATTGGCCCTACTCAAGACACTTGGAGCATCAACCTTGTAAGAAATCCACCTTTTCTTACCTCTTAAGAGTTTTTCTTCCTTATTTGTATCCTACATGGATACTCCCATTGTAAATATCCAATTCCATTTGTAAATTAATACTAACTCTACTAACACTAACCCACTATGAAAAGTCCTATCACCTCCATTTCTCTCCTCTCTCTTTCCCCACCAGCTTCTTGATAATTCCAAGCAAAAGAAATTAGATAAATTGCTGAAAATCTAACCCAACCATGGTTAGAGGAGTAACCCTACCCTTCAAAATTGCTATAAAAGGAGGGTGTAGCTAGCACAACAAGGGAAAGCCATAAGCAAGAGCACTATGCTATAGCTTGAGAAGCCAAGCTCAACCTCTCTAGAAGGAGCTCTTGAGTGGAAGCTCATTGTCTTATGCATATGCATGTGTTGTAAAAGGGGATTAGCAAGGGAACTCTATGCCATTGTAAGAGAGAGAGTGATCATTCAATTGAGAGTAGAAAATCTATCATTTCTCCTACTAGTGTAAGCCCAACATTTGCTGAATCAAGGAGGGTGGATTTGGACTAAGCTTGGATACTTTGTCTCCCTTCCAACGTGAAGTAATGGACAACAATGTTGCGTAAGTGTCTTGGTGTTTTTTGTTAAGTTCTTGATAGCTTGTCTCTGGTGTTGTCATCAATCTAGCCATAAATCCCACATACTGTAAGAGGGCGACAGGGTGGAGAGGACTCCCCTGGCTTTAAGACAGTGATTGGGGTGGCTTTTTTTGTGATGTGTTGTGGTGAAATTTACGCAAGCTATGTTGAACAAATACTAATCTCACTTTGATTTGTCTTGACAGATTTGTAAGAAGGTATTAATGCAACAAGCACCCCCTCCCCCTTTCTCTCTCTTTATTAAATATATAGTTGTGTTTGCTTGATCATTTCCGATACGTTTCAAAGCAGCCCGAGCACTCTCTCTCTCTCTCTCTCTCTCTCTCTATCTCTATCTCTATCTCTCTCTCGTGTTTTAGTGTGTGAGAGTGTTCCATTGGTGTTAGGGTTAGTGTAAATTCCTTGCTTGTTTGTGGGTTGCTCTAACGATTCTCCTCTTTTGCGTCCTAGTTCGCTCTTAAACTAGGTGGTGCCCCTTGTGTAGTTGGGATTTGGCTGTGGGTTTGTTGTTTTGGTTTGTGTTGTGTTGTGCCCCAGCCCCATTGAGCAGCACGGGAGCCTTGAAGGGTGTCTAGAGGTTGCTCTTCTTGTTGCCCGCCCCGGACCGCCTCAAATTGGTGCCCCCACTGAGGACAGTCTTGTGTATGTTTTGTGAAGTCTCAACCTTTAGCATAATCAAGTAGCTTGCATGAATCACGAGAATTTGTATGATCCCTTCATTCCCATTGCAAGGCAAAAGGTACACATAATTGTTAGTACTAAGTTGCAATTTCAGCGAGTAATTCGTAGAATTTTAGGTCCTCTTAGGTTGGTAGAGATAAACGCATCAGTAAATCCTTTTATTTTGCCTCTCATTAGGTACGACCTTAGTTTGGACGTCTATATTTTTGTTTTGTTTTAAGAATTAGGTCATGCATAGACCATGGATAATGGCCCAGGAATACAGGTTTTTCCCTTTCATTTCACTCCACACATTAGAGTAAACATTGCAATTAGTAGAAAAATCCATTTTCAACAACGTATGGTATTCATGTTTGGTGCCCAAAGAGCAGGAGAAATTCTCGCGTCACCAAACCCTGTCATTCTACCTCTTATTGATTATCATAGGTCATTTGATGTGAATATTTTTATTTTGTTGTAGAATAGATTGCAATTTAGAAAATATTATTGTGTAAAACTTTTAAAGAAAGAAAAAAACAAAAACGCGTCACTTTGAAATCAATTCAATGGAGAGCCAACGCCAAATGTCTGGATATCCTCTTTTCTTTGGAGAGCCTGGAGAGGATGCAGAATTATTTCTAGCGAATTTCAAGATGTCTTGCCGTATCAAGAGGATAGTAACTGATCAAGAACATGTAGAAATGTTTGAGGTGGTCCTTAGGAAAGATGCTAGCACCTGGTTTGACTCTTTGCCTGAGGAAGTTAAAGGGAACACGGAAGTTATGAATCATTTCAAGAGATACTTCTTTGATCCCCAAAACACTCAAAAACTATGGCAAGACATTGTTTCTCATAAGCAAAAGACTTAGATGACTACTACTTGTACAAGCAAGAGTTCCTACGTCTTTGGGCTCTATGGATACGAAATGTTGCTAACCCTGGTGATGGTGCAGAATTTCTAAAGAAGGAGAGGTTCATAGCCGGACTCTTTCCTGACCTTAAGGTAAAAGTTGAGGTGGGTGCACCTACTACCTTTGATGCAGCGGAAACTAGGGCTGCTGAGAAGTATAGGAAACTCAAGTGCTTAAGGGGAGAGGTTCCAATAGAAGTTCTTAGACCCAAAGGTAAGTCACAAGCATCAACACCTAGGGAGCTTCCTGAGGTAACGGCTGAAGTGATTGAGAAGTTAAATGAATCTTTAAGCAGCCTGTCAATTCACCTTGCACAAGCTGTAGGTCCAAAGGGACAAGCAAAGAAGTCAGAAGAGAGAGAGCCACGAACTAGGAGAGTCGTGCAATGTTGGAATTGCGGTGAGTCTGGACATGGGATGTATAATTGTCCTTGGCCCCGTGGGGAGCCAGGGAGACCTAACTTGAATTACCCAGTGATGAATGCAGGAGAAGGAGCTGGTCAACAACCAAGGCTTCTACAAAGGCCAAATGGACCAAGACCACCTCCACAAGGGGTAGAAGGAGCTCCACCTTTGCCAGATCCAAATGTGCATGTGGTAGAGGTGAAAAATTCAAATGAGGTTGACATGGAAGCCAATGGCATTACGCGTGGCCGAGGAAAAGGTAAAGAGAAAGAAGGAGTCACATCACAGAGTGACCATGGACAAGGCAAGAAGGCAAAGGAGACCAAGGAAGCTAAGAGGACTCGACGTCGTATCAATCTCCAAGACTTCCCTCTTGGACATGGTATGGCTCCATACAACCTGTTGGAAGACATGCGAGGTAAGGGTCCTGATATCTCATGGCCTCAGTTTCTTGCATTATGCCCACAAGTTAGGAGGGATTTAACAAAGGCAGTTAGCACTAGGAGAAAGGTAAAAGAGAGTTTTCCTGTTGTAAAAATTGCACATGCTGAAATGAACGAGGATATTACACATGTGCTAGATTGTTACATAAAAGGAAGATTGGTTAGGAAAGGTCTAGTGGATGGGGGTGCACAAATTTGCATCATGACAGAAGGGCTCATGCAAAGACTAGGCATGCACATCCATGAGACACCTGAAATCAAAGTGAAAATGGCAAACAATAGCAAGGCTAGGTGCGTAGGCATTTGTAAAAAAAATTTTGTGGAGGCCTTTGGCATTAAGAAGGCAGTGGATTTCTATGTCATGTCTACCAAGGGAAATGGTTACCCATTTATCCTAGGAAGACCATGGCTAATGAAAATGCAAGCTTTGCAGGATTGGGAGAGTGGAAAGCTAATTTGCAGGAATGAAAATCACAAGAAGGTTGTCTTTGACATGAAGGAGCAACGCCAAGAGGAGCTCCATGAAGAATCATCTCGAAGTGAGACGGAAGAAGATTGGACTGAAAACACTTCAGAAGAAGAAAGTAGCGGCAGCATTACTGAAGAGGAGTCCTCCATTGAAGTCATGGGGGTAAGGTTTAAGCCAAACAACCAGGAGACCTCTTCTCGAGGTTTGGAAGAGGTAGGTTCCCAAGAGAACCAAAAGGTGGAAGATGAAGGAATGTTAGAAGGTATGTTGTCTACAACACTTACAAAGGATGAAAGAGAGGAGTTCAAATGTGTGCTAAGGAAATTTCCGAGGCTTTTTGCTAAAGACTACACTGATGTGCGTGGAGTAGATGTTGTTCAACACAAGATTGAGTTGAAGCCAGAGGCCACACCTAAAGCTCAGAAGCTACGAAGGCTAGGAGTTATAAAGGAACAGGCTCTACTCAAGGAGGTAAGAAAGCTTCTAGCAGCAGGTTTCATTTATCCAGTGGAGAATTCAGAGTGGGTCTCTCCTGTTGTTGTCACTCCTAAGAAAAATGGCAAGTGGAGGGTGTGTGTGGATTACCATCCCCTCAATGAGGCAACAAAAAGAGATCACTTCCCCCTCCCATTCCAGGATGAGATACTAAATGAGGTAGCTGGTCATGAGAAGTACACTGTGTGCGATGGTTACTCAGGTTACTTTCAAATAGGGATTGCATTGGAGGATCAATTGAAAACAACCTTTATCACTCCTTGGGGTTGTTATGCTTTTAGAGTCATGCCATTTGGTCTGACAAATGCTCCTGCAACATTCCAACGTTTCATGAACATGGTGTTTCAAGCATTCTTTGGAAAGTCAATTAGGGTGTTCATTGATGATTTCTACATTTATAGCTCAAAATCATTGCATCTACAAAGGGTAGAAGAAGGTTTAAAGAAGCTCTACGACATGGGAGGTCAACTCAACACCGACAAGTGCCACATAGGTGAGGATGAAGTGATCTTGCTCGGTCACAAGGTTTCCTATAAAGGCATTGAGGTGGATCCTTCAAAGGCAAAGGCTCTTATTGAGCTCCCATCACCGAAGAGTCTTAAGGAGGTCATCTCTTTCATTCAGAAGGTGAAGTATATGTCACGCTTCATTCACTTAGCCTCGGAGTTGCTTCGTCCTTTGCAAAAGTTGACACAACAAGTAGAATTTGCATGGTCTGATGAGCTTGAAGAGTATTTTTGTAACATTAAAGTCATTTTGTCAGAGCTACCAACACTCATGCCTCCTTGTTGGGAGTACACATTCTTTGTTAGCTCTAGTGTTGGAAGGGAAACAATTGGTGCTGTGTTGCTACAACAAGATCCCCACAGTACAAGGATGCGACCCATCTACTTTGCTAGTAGGGTCATGAATGCTTTGGAGAGAGACTACACAGAAGCAGAACTCATGATGCTTTCTCTCATGTTTGCGGTGAGAAAGTTTAGATCCTACCTGCTACCAAAACCTTTTGTAATTCTCACTGCAGAGAATTTGTTCCCTTGGGTGTCATCTCAAATGAATCTTAGTACTAGGATCTCAAAGTGGATTATGGAGTTGCAAGAGTTTCAATACTCTTTCAAGGTAGAAGATAGTGTGCGTGCACAATTGGCAGGGATTCTCACTTATAGGGTGCATGAAAAGGAGATTAAGGTGGGGCTAGTGTTGCTCAACCCAAGTGGAGAGGTGGTCATGAAAGAGAAGTTCAATCTACCAAGTTCAGCTAGCAACAATGAAGCAGAATACGACACACTAATTCATGGTTTGAAGATGTGCATTGGCCAAGGGATACAACGCCTCATGGTAAAGGGAGATGCACTTCTCATTGTTAAACAGATTTTAGGTATTTGGGCATGCAAGAATGAAAGCTTACGGACAAAAGTTCATGCCATTCGTAGATTGTTTAATCAATTTGAAGAAGTGCAACTATATCATATTCCTAGGAAACAGAATGAAGATGCCGATTTACTTGCACAGCAAGTAGTTACATGTGTTGAGAAAGAAGTGCAGGTCATCATGGTGGCAGCAACTGTCAAGCAACCGAGATACCAGGGATTGGAGTCATTGAATCCCATTATTAGCTACATTTTGGAGGGCGAGTTTCCACAAGACTTCACGAAGGCTTAGAAGAGGAGACTCATGAAGAAGGCAAGCGCATATCTCTTCCTAGAAGGCTCCCTCTATCAAAGAGGGAGGGATCAAGTATGCAGAAGAGTACCAACTATTGAGGAAATTCCAGCCATTCTAAAAGGTTTGCATGAAGAAGCATGTGGTGGTCATTTTGCCCAAGAATTAACTGTGATGAAGATTTTGCTTGCGGGGTATGTTTGGCCAAGTCTGCATGTGGATGTCCAACATTGGTGTAAAAGTTGTCACAATTGTCAGGTAAATGGGAATAGAAGATTGGTTTATGGTCCAAGGCAAATCGTGCTTGCAAATGGACCGTTTGAAAAGTGGGGCATTGATGCTATGGGTCCTCTGCCTAGGACAAAAAATGGTAAACTCTACATTCTAGTGGCTGTAGACTATATGACTAGGTGGGTGGAAGCACAGAGTGTGGCAAAGGTAAATGAGAAAACAGTGAGCAAATTTGTCTACACTCACATTTGTTGTAGATTTGGCACACCTTTGGTGATTGTTTCTGATAATGGTCCAGGGTCTGTGAAGAACTTCACATTCTACATCGTCACAGTACACCCTACTATCCCCAATCAAATGGTTTGGTAGAAAAAGCTAATGGTGTCATTGCAGGCATCATTAGAAAGATGGTGAAAAACAAGACAAAGTTGTGGGATGACTTCTTGGATGGTGCCTTGTGGGCATATCGAACCACATATAGGGAATCCATGGAGTTCACACCATTTCACTTGGTCTATGGTCAAGAGGCTTTACAGCCTATTGAGCTAAACATTCCAACAATGCGACTTCATGGCAAATCAGCACAAGATGATCAAGAAGCATGGATGGATCGACTTCTTACCTTTGGTGAGCTTGAGTGGAAAAGAGAAGCAGCATACGAGTGCTATAAGAGGAAAGCCACACAGACAAAGGAGAAGCTTGACAAGAAACTGAAGGACAAAGGCATCAATGAAGGAGATCTTGTGCTAAGGTATGACAATCGACTCGATAATCGTTTTGATGCCAAATTTGAAACAAGATGGCAAGGGCCATACATAGTCAAGAAGGCTTTCAATTCAAGTTACTATCAGCTTATGGACTTGAATGGTAAAGAGCACTCCAGGAAAGTAAACGGGTATCGCTTGAAGCCCTATTTGAGTCGCCTTCTACCAAAGGATCTACCAAAGATCTGTCCAAAGGCCACTGTCTCATGTAAGTATTGTTACATGAAGCATGAGTGTAACGCTAGCCAAAATTTTGAGGGGCCAAACAATGAAGACCTCGTCAAGGACTCTGAAGCACTCTCTTTGGAAAAGATGCTCTATGATGGTACATGAATATACCATCATCCTGGGGGAGGGCTAATGATAGCCATTTTTTCGTCTCTCTATGATTGTCATAGTGAGTTACTCTACCCTACCAAATTCACCCAAACGCTATGGTTACCCTCACCCTTTCACTGTATATAGGTGCGTGTGAGTTAGGGGACTTTTCCCATATCTCCTTACTGAAATAAAAAACCCTCAATTAGCTAGGCATTGGGCTAGTTGAGCCAAAAAAATAAAAAAAATAAAAAATATAAGTATATTATGGCCCATGCGTATGTAAATATTTCTTTGTATATAGGGCCTAAATAAAAGATTTTTTCATAATTATTTTGGTATTTATTTAAATATTTTTACCTAGGTGTGTGTTATTTATGCTCTGTACATTGCCTCACCATTACCACAATTTTTCTTACCATTTTTCATACTCTTTATTCCATATAGAAATATTTTCATGTAAGCTTCTCTTATATTTGGTGTAACTCCACCCCAACAAAAATCCAAAAACACTAGTTTTATTTATGTGTATATTTTTTCACTATTGTGATTTTTCCCTTCCTACATCTATTTTGTTTTTTTCTAAAAAAATAGAACACCAAAAATATTTATCTTTTTATGGTAGCTTATAATGAGAGCGATTTCTTTTGACCCCTTTATATTTTTTCCACTTATATTATTTATATTTGACATGTACATATTTTTTAGACCCCTCAATATTTGATTTTCTTAGTTGTACTATTCACTTATATCATGATCTCAACAATATCTTCAATTATAGACCTACCAAATAAGGTCAAGGGTAGGTGGCATGCATACATGCACTATGGAGGGCTCACTCTTGGAGGTATTCAAAAGAATCATCCAAAGAAGGACCCCACAAGGACCTTGTGTAGTGGAAAAAAACGGTCGGTTTTGCTGAATTTTTAAAGTTCACTTGCTCTCCGAATTTGAAAAGATGATACAAACAAAAGTTGTAGCTCGTGGGCTGAAATTTTGCCTCAAATTTTTTCATATTTTTTTGAGCTATGAGCTGTGAGATATGATTTAATTAGTGGACCCCAGTTTTCCCATGCTATGCAGCCACACTCTCTCTTCCACTTTATCATTTTCCTCTTTCACACACACTTCTCCACTCATCATCCCCACCTCTCTCACCACTCCTCTCTGCACCCTACTCACCTTCTCCTCAACCTTGAAGAATAAGAGAAACCATGGTGAACTCATACCTCCCACACACAATTCCATTCCAAAATTGACCACCTAGTCTCATTTTTCCTCCTCCAAATTACTCATATCTATCAAAAAAACCACAAAATTCAGCCTCTTCTCTTAAAAGACAGCATCATGGTGGTTGATTACTCAGCTTCAATTACCTTGTCTCTCAAGGAAGGTCAAGAGTGGAGAAAAAATGTACCGTCAAAGCTAGTGGACCGTCAACAAGTGTCAAAATTGGCCCTACTCAAGACACTTGGAGCATCAACCTTGTAAGAAATCCACCTTTTCTTACCTCTTAAGAGTTTTTCTTCCTTATTTGTATCCTACATGGATACTCCCATTGTAAATATCCAATTCCATTTGTAAATTAATACTAACTCTACTAACACTAACCCACTATGAAAAGTCCTATCACCTCCATTTCTCTCCTCTCTCTTTCCCCACCAACTTCTTGATAATTCCAAGCAAAAGAAATTAGATAAATTGCTGAAAATCTAACCCAACCATGGTTAGAGGAGTAACCCTACCCTTCAAAATTGCTATAAAAGGAGGGTGTAGCTAGCACAACAAGGGAAAGCCATAAGCAAGAGCACTATGCTATAGCTTGAGAAGCCAAGCTCAACCTCTCTAGAAGGAGCTCTTGAGTGGAAGCTCATTGTCTTATGCATATGCATGTGTTATGAAAGGGGATTAGCAAGGGAACTCTATGCCATTGTAAGAGAGAGAGTGATCATTCAATTGAGAGTAGGAAATCTATCATTTCTCCTACTAGTGTAAGCCCAACATTTGCTGAATCAAGGAGGGTGGATTTGGACTAAGCTTGGATACTTTGTCTCCCTTCCAACGTGAAGTAATGGACAACAATGTTGCGTAAGTGTCTTGGTGTTTTTTGTTAAGTTCTTGATAGCTTGTCTCTGGTGTTGTCATCAATCTAGCCATAAATCCCACATACTGTAAGAGGGCGACAGGGTGGAGAGGACTCCCCTGGCTTTAAGACAGTGATTGGGGTGGCTTTTTTTGTGATGTGTTGTGGTGAAATTTAAGCAAGCTATGTTGAACAAATACTAATCTCACTTTGATTTGTCTTGACAGATTTGTAAGAAGGTATTAATGCAACAAGCACCCCCTCCCCCTTTCTCTCTCTTTCTTAAATATATAGTTGTGTTTGCTTGATCATTTCCGATACGTTTCAAAGCAGCCCGAGCACTCTCTCTCTCTCTCTCTCTCTCGCTCTCGTGTTTTAGTGTGTGAGAGTGTTCCATTGGTGTTAGGGTTAGTGTAAATTCCTTGCTTGTTTGTGGGTTGCTCTAACGATTCTCCTCTTTTGCGTCCTAGTTCGCTCTTAAACTAGGTGGTGCCCCTTGTGTAGTTGGGATTTGGCTGTGGGTTTGTTGTTTTGGTTTGTGTTGTGTTGTGCCCCAGCCCCATTGAACAGCACGGGAGCCTTGAAGGGTGTCTAGAGGTTGCTCTTCTTGTTGCCCACCCCGGACCGCCTCAGTAGTAATTAAGATTTGAGTAGAAAGACCATATTAGGTATTTTGGTAAAAATCTCACATTATGGGAATCTCCAAATTGACTAAATTCATGTAATTTGGGAATTTTCCACTTAAAGTGGAAAAAATTGAGGTGTGTGGTTAGTAAATAAAGTGAAAATCTCATAGGATTGTGGTGTTGATAAACACCAAAAGTCAAGAGGATGTACAACACATGGATTTGAATAATAACTATAAATTACATAAAACAAAGGAAGATACAAAAAAGATTTTGTTTACAAACTGACTAGTATAGTCACAATAGAAGCTACACATAATTGTACTCCACATTTGATACCATATCTGAACTTTGATCCAAGTGTGGTTGATGTGCACGAGTGAGGCCTTCTTTGGCTTTTAGAGCATGCCTTTCTGGAATCTTTATTCTAGAAAATGGTCCTTCTTTGTTGGGTCTCCAGGACCAAACAATTGCATCTATAGTTTCCCACACTTGTGGGTCCTTATAGTTGACAGCCCAATAACCCTTCCAACAATTGCTGTAAGCTTGAGTATCTGTCATCCCACTTTTTCTCGCGCAAGGTGCCCAATATTGAATCAAGAGTTTTCTGTAGTTTAGTGATGTAGGCTCATTATCAATGTCAGATAAAGCCATTGCAAGCCACACTGGATATATTTCTGTGTCACTCGGAACAAGCATAAGAAAGTCACCTTGGTGCACATCAGACATAGGGTCAAACTCTTCCCTTGGCCTATCTCGTTGAGGCCCACAAAAATGATCGTTCAACTCTTCAAGGCCTAGGAATCTTTCTGCTCCTTGTTGCAAATTCATTGTAGTGCTTTGTAGGTGAGAATATTCTTGAGTTTTTGGCCAAAACATTTCATACAAGACTCCCTCTGATATGATTGCTTTTCCAATCTCTTCAATTACCTTACTCCAATAATCTATCACGGGTCTATAATATCGCGGAATACTTGAACCATTCCCTAAATTTTTCCAAAATTTTATATAGTTCTTTAGCCCCAAAATGACTTCTTCGTGGGCCTTGTCATACTCCGCCATTTGTACTAGAGGTGGATCTCCATGTGGTAACATTGGCTTGCCTTCTGTGTCTGTTTTCCAAAGGCAAATACTTCCACTCCAACTTGATACACCTACATGTGCTTTATATTGCATCATTGGTGTCTCATCCTGCATAAAGAACCTGAACTGAAGCGGTTTGGAATGTCCAACAAGTATGTCTTGTCCATCACAAAGATAGCCATCACAATATTGCTTGAAATCGGGGATCTTTGTGAGAAAAAATGGAGCTGGAGATGAAGATGAGCTGTTTCGTAATGTATCCATCAAATGTGGCAAAGTATAGGTTTGTGTAACTCTCAGCTTCTCTGAAAACCTACTAAACATGGCATCTATGTCCTCATGTGTATGCCCAACCATTAAAAATCCCAGTTGGATGGTTTTGAAAACACCCCTTGCAACAAGCATTGACAAATAGGCAAATAAGTATCGATTTTTGTTTCCCCCTGCACAATTATCCAATTGTAGCAACAAGTTCTCTGGCAATCTGCGAAATGTTGACCCCAATTCCTCTTCTGCAATTTCTGACGACTGCACAATGGGCTCTTTTCCATCACTCAAGTTATGGTAGTCCAAAGCATCCCTTGAGTTCAAAGCATGTAGTAGTGAAATATTGCTCCTTGGAAGTCCATTTGTTACTAGATCACCAAGAGGATGCTTATCTATCCTCTGTAGGTTATGTAAACAATTAGCAATTGAGCCAATTGTAAGATTTGGATCAGCTGGCCACAAACCATTCAAGACAAAGTGTCCTTAATGACCTTCTCCATGTCCATGAGTGATCATGCCAATCAATGCCACCTGCATATTATATCCTGAATCCACACCCTTGGGAACAATGCGTAATCTAGGAATGGCAGTCTTCTTTTGATCCATCTTATCATGGATTATGCATACATATTTTTGTGGTTGAGTTTCTGAATACGTGCGCCATGCATAATATAGGCTTCTGCAACTCTTTTGTTGTGCCATGTGAACTTCTCTCTCCCTCAAGAGAAGAGCTCTCTCTTCAAGAGAAGGTTTAGCTTCTAACCTTGCCTTGATTCAGCTACAAATATTGCACTTAGAGAACTCACTCGTCTTTATTAAAGTGACATGTGGGTACTCTTTGTTCCAAATTCTACCAAAAGAAGATTGGGATAGCTTCTTCTCATAGCCCATTTGGTCAAGTGTCGTGTTGATTTCACATAAAATATCCACTTGTTTGTATGTTGATGGAATCACCAATTGAGTCTCTCTTGAGCCATCTAGCAATATTCTACTTCTATGTGGCATCTTCTCAGAGTTGTTTTCCACAAACTCATTTAGTAGTGCTCTTGCTAAACTAGTATGTTGAAGTCCCCTTCTCAATGTACATGTGTTCCAATGTACATATTGGCGCACACCATTTTCAAAGTTCTCCTTGTATCGATAAAATGATGTCTTTGGTATTCCATGTAGCTCATACCATGCTCTACAACAAACAATAGAGCCATTTAGCCTGAATTGGTATCGTGACTTCTCATCTTTCTGATAACATATAGAAAGAACATCATAAACATAATTAGTGCATGATTTTTGAGACTCTCCCCAAAACTGTTGTCATAACCTTGTCACCATATCACGATCTGCAAACTGGCAACATTTTTGTGCACAACAATCAATGCATGATACCCTTTGAATTGATTTGTTTGAAAGGTAAAAAGTCGAAGCTGGTGCTGCTTTTGATTTTTGAGTCTTGTTCATGAAAGTGTATCGTCTCTTCCTTGACAACTGGACAACATTACTCCCATCAAGTTTTTTTCCAACATTGTCATCGTTGGATACATCCTCATATGTAGCATGCATGCCATCAACAGGAACAAATCGTTGTAATGGGCTCCCATTCAACATTGTTGTCTGCTTGATGGGCCACTTTAGCAAAGTGATGCTACCCACTTCAACCACATCATCAATGCTTGCATTTTCTCTTTCAATACCCACACCCACACAATCAGGACCAAGTTCGTGAAAGTTGACATAATCATGTGGAAATACATATAAGATGGTCCCTTCATTCATGGTTTGCATCATTGTGTCATCTTTTAAAAGGACCCTCTGATTTCTCCAAGACTCTCGAATCATTGCTTCAAATTCTGGGCTTGTCATAGGTATTGCATCTGTAACTAGAGGATCAGAATGATCATGTTCTTCATCACCATTGTAGCTTTCCTGTGGATCAATTAAGTTCCCATTTAATACAAAAGAATGCAAAAGAAGCTTTGACCATCGAACAGCACTCCATAATGAACCTTGGAGAGATGAAGTATCCATTGTAGGAAAAGGTAGGACCACATCCTTCAAGCATTCCTCCACTAGTATGGAGACATTTCCTTGCCCTATCTTTGTACCACCACAAGTGGAATCTGGATCTATTCTACACACACAGCCAATACCAACAATTTCATTGTCAAGTATCATATGTACTTTCTCCCCAGATTCAAAGTCCATCCTGTAAGTGAAAAAGATTACATTGTTAAATCCATAGTTATAGAAAAATACTCTTCAAACAAAAAATCATGCTACAACATGGAAAAGGTTTTCATAGGTTGGACAAGTGGTGAACCTTGAGACCAAATCTTCCTTGCTATATTAATGGAAGCAAGGTTGGAAATTATGGTGGATCTTGAAACCAAAGCATCCTTGCTATATTAGAGCATAGGTTGGACAAGTGGTGGGCCTAGTTGTAATACCCACTGCCACCTATCAACTACTATAGGACTATGCTTTCCAAAGTCCAAGTATCCCTTGAGGCTTTCAAGGTTGAACACGTGGTGGACCTTGAAACAAAAATCCCCTTTCTATATCAGAGCATAGCTTGGACAAGTGGTGGACCTAGTTATAATGCCCAATATCCAAGGTGAAATACCTTAGGACCTTGCTACCTTGCTACCTTGCTTGCCAATGTTTACGTAGCCCCTCATTTATTTAATGAAAGTAAGGTTGGACAAGTGGTGGACCTTGAAACCAAAGCCTCTTTGCTATATGAGAGCATAGGTTGGACCTAGTTGTAATACCCACTGCCACCTATCAACTACTATAGGACTATGCTTTCCAATGTCCAAGTATCCCTTGAGTCTTTCAAGGTTGAACACGTGGTGGAGCTTGAAACGAAAATCCCCTTTCTATATCAGAGCATAGCTTGGACAAGTGGTGGACCTAGTTATAATGCCCAATATCCAAGGTGAAACACCTTAGGACCTTGCTACCTTGCTTGCCAATGTTTAAGTAGCCCCTCATTTCTTTAATGGAAGCAAGGTTGGACAAGTGGTGGACCTTGAAACTAAAGCCGCTTTGCTATATGAGAGCATAGGTTGGACCTAGTTGTAATACCCACTGCCACCTATCAACTACTATAGGACTATGCTTTCCAATGTCCAAGTATCCCTTGAGTCTTGCAAGGTTGAACACGTGGTGGACCTTGAAACGAAAATCCTCTTTCTATATCAGAGCATAGCTTGGACAAGTGGTGGACCTAGTTATAATGCCCAATATCCAAGGTGAAATACCTTAGGACCTTTCTACCTTGCTTGCCAATGTTTACGTAGCCCCTCATTTCTTTAATGGAAGCAAGGTTGGACAAGTGGTGGACCTTGAAACCAAAGCCTCTTTACTATATCAGAGCATAGGTTGGACCTAGTTGTTATACCCACTGCCACCTATCAACTACTATAGGACTATGCTTTCCAATGTCCAAGTATCCCTTGATTCTTGCAAGGTTGAACACGTGGTGGATTATTGAAACAAAAATCCCCTTTCTATATCAGAGCATATCTTGGACAATTGGTGGACCTAGTTATAATGCCCCTCCTTTCTTTAATGGAAGAAAGGTTGGAAAAGTGGTGAATCTTGAAACCCAAACCATTTGGCTATATATAGAGGATAGCTTGGACAAGTGGTGGGCTTAGTTGTAGTATCCAATGTCCAAGGTCCAAGGTGAACTATGTAAAGACCTTACTTCCAAAAACAAAGTCGTACAAGTGGTTCTCCTTCAAACCAAAACGTCCTTAGTGTATTAGAACATAGCTTGGAGAAGTCGCGGACTTAGTTGTAATGGTGAATGTCCAAAGCAAACTATTATAGGACCTTGCTTCCCAAATCAAGTTTGGACAAGTGGTGGATATTGAAACCAAAACCCCCTTACTGTATTAGAGCATAGCTTAGATAAGTGGTGGACCTAGCTGCCATGGAAAATGTTCAATGTGAACTGCTACAGGACCTTGCTATTAAATGTCTAAGTAGAGCTATCTTCTTTAATGGAATCAAGGTTGGGAAAGTGGTGCATCTTGAAACCAAAAGCCCTTTATTGTATTAGAGCATAGCTTAGATAAGTGGTGGACCTAGCTGCCATGGAAAATGTTCAATGTGAACTGCTACAGGACCTTGCTATTAAATGTCTAAGTAGAGCTAGCTTCTTTAATGGAATCAAGGTTGGGAAAGTGGTGCATCTTGAAACCAAAAGCCCTTTATTGTATTAGAGCATAGCTTGGACAAGTGAGGGACCTAGTTTTAATGTGTGATGTCCAAAGAAAAGTATTACAAGACCTTGCTTTCCAATATTTGAATTGGTCAAGTGGTTAAAACTAAGTATAAAACTTTGACCATTTTCTTCTCGAATTGCCAAAAAGCTAGTTTTAGACACCCCTAAATGAAAATGGTTTAGGGTGGCCTTAAGCAACGTTTTTTCAAGGACTTGAACAAAAGGGTTGCCGAAGAGTAATGAAAATTTATTATGGATTCAAGTGCCTGAGTATGTGAAAACAAGCCTAGGTTTTCCACGAGGCAAAAGGTGACATAATAAGAACATTGGAAACTTAGGATTGACCATGTGGCCTAAAATTTGGCAAGTGAAGTGGTGGCCAAGTTTTGTGGCACAGTGTGCACTTGGTCCTATATGTGTTGACCACTTGGCTAAATCTAGGACCATAAGGCCAAACCTTTGGCACCTTAAATATAGTATGGGACATAATCTAGAACTGCTATAGTAAATTAGTAGTATAGTTAATATGTTAATATTTGTATTATATTTAAGTATATGCTAAATATAATTTATATTCAAAATTTCACTAATGAAGAATGTTCCCATTTAGCACTCCAGATGCGGGGTCTTAGGGCAATGCCACAATGGGGTGACAAGGCAGCGCTTCCACGTGAGGTTTGGGGGTAGCGCTCTTGATGGGGATGTGGAATATAGCGCTCTCGATGGCGGGGCTTGGGAGGCTGATTTTGGGATATTGTTCCGGGCGGGGTCAAGGGGCGGCGCCCAAAGTTTTTTTTTTTTAAAAGTGAATTCATAGTATAGAGTTACACATGTTTTGCATATTTTCAACCATGATTTCTTTCATTTTGGCTGTGTGAATTGGTTAATGTTTTATATTGCTTTTGTTTTTTTTAATCCTATGATAAAACATGGACTTGTAGCATACGTGGCATTCTAATAAACCCTATCAAGATTAGGCACAGAGAGCACACGAGCAACGCACACAGAGAAAGCATGCGAGCAGCAAACACACAGAAAGCGCACACGGATCGCACACAGTTGGAGTATACGCGCACATAGAGGAGCAAGCTCGGCATCGTACACAACAAACAGGTGGAGCGCACAGGATTGAAAGTTCGCGCAAAAGATAAAGAAACAGCAGCGTACGCAACGCTTTCCAGAAGGGCAGGATCGGGCATAGCTTCTTCACACCTCACGAATAGAGAAAAAACAGGTATTTCTCTCTCTCTCACTCTCTGTCTTTCTCCATATAGAGAAGATGGTTCTCTGTAACTCTTCTTGCACACACACTCTCTCGTCAAAAGACAGAGATACGTAGTTTAAAAATATCCCCGCACACATACACATATTCCTACACATCGTCTTCCTTTCTTCCACATACATAACCACAGTGAAATCTGTTATCTTGTTGTCTCTCTCTTTAAAATACATGCACATATTCCCACACATCGTCTTCCTCACTTCCACATACATAACCACAGTGAAATCTGTTATCTTGTTGTCTCTCTCTTGAAAATACGTGCACATATTCCGATACATCGTCTTCCTCTCTTCCACATACATAAACACAGTGAAATCTGTTATCTTTCTCTCTCTCCTCTCTCTAGAAAACAGGTATTTCTCTCTCTCTCTCTCTCTTTATCTATCTATCTCTGTATCTTGCTATCTCTCTCTTCAAAATACATGCTCATGTATGTGTGCGTCTGTGTTATCTATGTGTATGTATGTATATTTGTGTTATTTCATTGTAATACTCATACATAATGCAGATACAGAATTACACTTAATTACGATATGCACACATAGTATATATACATACATAAATATCACAAATAACTAACACATTGTAATACTAGTAAACTTGAATGGAAGACTTACTTGCGTAATCTGTTAAAGTCGATTCTTGTAGCGAGTACTGGATGTATGCTGAGCTGATTTTCCTCTAATCCATTTGTAGATATGATTGTAACTTTTGTTTCTCAAAAATAGTAGTGTTGTTTAGTGATACACCTAATGGACATAAATGATTGAAACTAGGACATGTAGACCAAAATAACGTGTATTTCTTTGGATGAATATATACACTTTTTGGTGACCCTTACCACAAGTGGTGGACCTTGAGACCAGTGGACTATAAGGACCTCCAAACAATACCTTGTACACTCAATCCTTCTTGGTATCTAGGTTGGACAAGTGGTGGACCTTGTTCAAATTCTCTAACCACTCTCTCTAACATGGTGACATAATTTAGGTGTGATAAATTCATATCTATGCAAACTAATATCAGTTTAGGCTTGTTAATTTGAATTTGTTTGAATTTATGTACAATATAATGATTTGAGGTTTGCATATTTGAATTTAGGTGGTATAATGATATCTTTTTGTGGTAAACTTGAATTTAAAATCAATTTCGCGTGGAATATTTTAAATCTAAGTGGTAAAATTTAAATTTTTATAAAAAAGTTTGAATTTTAAAATTTGGGCGGGATATTTTAAAATTTAGGCGGGATATTTAAAATTTGGGAGGGATATTTTAAATTTAGGCAATCAGATTTTGAATTTTAAATTAAGGCGGGAAGGTTTTGAATTTATAGCGAGATCTCCCTTACCTAAGAGAGTATAGGTTGGACAAGTGGTGGACCTTAAAGATACAGCATCCATGCTACTGGACATGATAGGTAGGGAATCTAGTTGAATATTGTATGTATAATATATATGTAATAGATCTAGCTTGGACAAGTGGTGGACCTTGGAGCAAAACCCCATGTAAAACATATCATGCATATTCCAAGTGGTGAGAGAAAATATCATTTAAGATATAGCCTTATAGGTTGGACAAGTGGTGGACCTTAGCACCAAAATATTCTTAATGTAATTACATAGAGTGGAAACCTGGTGAATCTTGAGACCCAACCATGCTACTAGCAATAATAGCTTGGACAAGTGGTGGACCTTGAAAGTAATCCCCCCATCTACGAAATATCGTGGGTTTAAGGTATTTTGATGGAGCCTATCTTGGACAAATGGTGGAGCATCCTTCTCTCCATGTTTCAATGGAGCCTACCTTGGACAAGTGGTGGACCTTTGCTTCTCTCTATGATTCAAGTGGTGGACCTTGGAACAAAACCCCCATGTAAAACCTATCATGGTCACTCCAAGTGGTGAGAAAGAGTAACCTTTAAGATATAGCCTTATAGGTTGGACAAGTGGTGGACCTTAGCACCCAAATATTCTTAATATAATGACATAGAGTGAAAAAGTGGTGAATCTTGAGACAAAACCACTCATGCTACTAGCGATAATATCTTGGACAAGTGGTGGACCTTGAACGTAAACCCCCCATGTTTCAATAGACTTAGCTTCGACAAATGGTGGAGCATCGTTCTCTCCATGTTTCAATGGAGCCTAGCTTGGACAAGCGGTGGACGTTTGTTTCTCTCTATGTTTCAATAGAGTTAGCTTGGACAAGTGGTGGACCTTGAAACCAAACCCCCATGTAAAATCTATCATGGTCACTCCAAGTGGTGAGAAAGAATAACCTTAATGATATATCCTTATAGGTTGGACAAGTGGTGGACCTTAACACCCAGATATTCTTAATATAATGGCATAGAGTGGAAAAGTGGTGAATCTTGAGACCAAACCACTCAGGCTACGACCAATAATAGGTTGGACAGGTGTTGGACCTTGAATGTAAACCCCTCATCTACGACATATCGTGGGTTTAATGTTTTTCGATGGAGCCTAGCATCTTGGAGACATGGTGCAGCTTGCTTCTCGTCATGTTTCAATGGAGCCTATCTTGGACAAATGGTGGAGCATCCTTCTCTCCATGTTTCAATGGACCCTTGCTTGGACAAGTGGTGGACCTTTGCTTCTCTCTCTGTTTCAATAGAGTTAGCTTGGACAAGTGGTGGACCTTGGAACCAAATCCCCATGTAAAACCTATCATGGTCACTCCAAGTGGTAAGAGAGAATAACCTTTAAGATATAGACTTATAGGTTGGACAAGTGGTGGACCTTAACACCCACATATTCTTAATATAATGACATAGAGTGGAAAAGTGGTGAATCTTGAGACCAAAACACTCATGCTACTAGCGATAATAGCTTGGACAAGAGGTGGTACTTGAATGTAAACCCCCCATGTACAAAATATCGTGGGTTTAAGGTATTTCGATGAAACCTAGCATCTTGAAGACATGGTGAAGCTTGCTTCTCTTCATGTTTCAATGGAGTCTATCTTGGACAAATAGTGGATCATCCTTCTCTCCATGTCTCAATGGAGCCTAGCTTGGACAAGTGGTGGACCTTTGCTGATCTCTATGATTCAATAGAGTCAGCTTGGACAAGTGGTGGACCTTGGAACCAAACCCCCATGTAAAACCTATCATGGTCACTCCAAGTAGTGAGAAAGAATAACCTTTAAGATATAGCCTTATAGGTTGGACAAGTGGTGGACCTTAATACCCAAAGATTCTTAATATAATGACATAGAGTGAAAAAGTGGTGAATCTTGAGATAAAACCACTTATGCTACTAGCGATAGTAGCTTGGACAAGTGGTGGACCTTGAACGTAAACCCCCCATGTTTCAATAGACTTAGCTTCGACAAATGGTGAAGCATCGATTTCTCCATGTTTCAATGGAGCCTAGCTTGGACAAGTGGTCGACCTTTGTTTCTCTCTATGTTTCAATAGAGTTAGCTTGGACAAGTGGTGGAACTTGGAACCAAACCCCCATGTAAAACCTATCATGGTCATTCCAAGTGGGAAGAAAGAATAACCTTTAAGATGTAGCCTTATAGGTTGGACAAGTGGTGGCCCTTAACACCGACATATTCTGAATTAAAGTGGTGAATCTTGAGACCAAACCACTCAGGCTACTAGCAATAATAGCTTAGACAAGTGGTGGACCTTGAATGTAAACCCCTCATCTACGAAATATCAAGGGTTTATTGTATTTCGATGGAGCGTAGCATCTTGGAGACATGGTGCAGCTTGCTTCTCGTCATGTTTCAATGGAGCCTATCTTGGACAAATGGTGGAGCATCCTTCTCTCCATGTTTCAATGGACCCTAGCTTGGACAAGTGGTGGACCTTTGTTTCTCTCTATGTTTCAATAGAGTTAGCTTGCACAAGTGGTGGACCTTGGAACCAAACCCCCATGTTAAACCTATCATTGTCACTCCAAGTGGTAAGAAAGAATAACCTTTAAGATGTAGCCTTATAGGTTGGACAAGTGGTGGACCTTAGCACCCACATATTCTTAATAAAAGTGGTGAATCTTGAGACCAAACCACTCAGGCTACTAGCAATAATAGCTTGGACAAGTGGTGGACCTTGAATGTAAACCCCTCATCTACGAAATATCAAGGGTTTAATGTATGTCGATGGAGCCTAGGATCTTGGAGACATGGTGCAACTTGCTTCTTGTCATGTTTCAATGGAGCCTATCTTGAACAAATGGTGGAAAATCCTTCTCTCCATGTTTCAATGGAGCCTAGCTTGGACAAGTGGTGGACCTTTGTTTCTCTCTATGTTTCAATAGAGTTAGCTTGGACAAGTGGTGGACCTTGGAACCAAAACCCCATGTAAAACCTATCATGGTCACTCCAAGTGGTAAGAAAGAATAACCTTTAAGATGTAGACTTATAGGTTGGATAAGTGGTGGACCTTAACACCCACATATTCTTAATATAATGACATAGAGTGGAAAAGTGGTGAATCTTGAGACCAAACCACTCAGGATACTACCAATAATAGCTTGGACAAGTGTTGGACCTTGAATGTAAACCCCTCATCTACGACATATCGTGAGTTTAATGTTTTTTGATGGAGCCTAGCATCTTGGAGACATGGTGCAGCTTGCTTCTCGTCATGTTTCAATGGAGCCTATTTTGGACAAATGGTGGAGCATCCTTCTCTCCATGTTTCAATGGAGCTTAGCTTGGACAAGTGGTGGACCTTTGCTTCTCTCTCTGTTTCAATAGAGTTAGCTTGGACAAGTGGTGGAGCTTGGAACCAAACCCCCATGTAGAACCTATCATGGTTACTCCAAGTGGTAAGAAAGAATAACCTTTAAGATATAAACTTATAGGTTGGACAAGTGGTGGACCTTAACACCCACATATTCGTAATATAATGACATAGAGTGGAAAAGTGGTGAATCTTGAGACAAAGCCACTCATGCTACTAGCGATAATAGCTTGGACAAGTATCGGCCCTTGAATGTAAACCCCCCATGTACAAAATATCCTGGGTTTAAGGTATTTCGATGAACCCTGGCATCTTGGAGACATGGTGCAGCTTGCTTCTCTTCATTTTTCGATGGAGCCTATCTTGGACAAATGGTGGAGCATCCTTCTCTCCATGTTTCAATGGACCCTAGCTTGGAGAAGTGGTAGACCTTTGCTTCTCTCTATGATTCAATAGAGTTTGCTTGGACAAGTGGTAGACCTTGGAACTCAAACCCCCATGTAAAACTATCATGGTCACTCCAAGTGGTGAGAAAGAATAACCTTTAAAATATAGCCTTATAGGTTGGACAAGTGGTGGACCTTAACACCCAAATATTCTTAATATAATGACATAGAGTGGAAAAGTGGTGAATCTTGAGACAAAACCACTCATGCTACTAGCGATAATAGTTTGGACAAGTGGTGGAACTTGAACGTAAACCCCTCATGTTTCAATAGACTTAGCTTCGATAAATGGTGGAGAATCGTTCTCTCCATCTTTCAATGGAGCCTAGCTTGGACAAGTAGTGGACCTTTGTTTCTCTCTAGGTTTCAATAAAGTTAGCTTGGACAAGTGGTGGACGTTGGAACCAAACCCCCATGTAAAACCTATCATGTTTACTCCAAGTGGTGAGAAAGAATAACCTTAATGATATATCCTTATAGGTTGGACAAGTGGTGGACCTTAACAACCAGATATTCTTAATATAATGGCATAGAGTGAAAAAGTGGTGAATCTTGAGAGCAAACTACTCATGCTACTAGCGATAATAGGTTGGACAACTGGTGGACCTTGAATGTAAACCCCCCATCTATGAAATATCATGGGTTTAAGGTATTTAGATGGAGCCTAGCATCTTGGAGACATGGTGCACCTTGCTTCTCTTCATGTTTCAATGGATCCTATCTTGGACAAATGTTGGAGCATCCTTCTCTCCATGTTTCAATGGACCCTAGCTTGTACAAGTGGTGGACCTTTGCTTCTCTCTATGTTTCAATAGAGTTAGCTTGGACAAGTGGTGGACCTTGGAACCAAACCCCAATGTAAAACCTATCATGGTCACTCCAAGTCGTGAGAAAGAATTACCTTTAAGATATAGCCTTATAGGTTAGACAAGTGGTGGACCTTAACACCCAGATATCCTTAATATAATGACATAGAGTGATAAAGTGGTGAATCTTGAGACAAAACCACTCATGCTACTAGCGGTAATAGCTTGGACAAGTGGTGGACCTTGAACGTAAACCCCCCATGTTTCAATAGACTTAGCTTCGAGAAATGATGTAGCATCCTTCTCTCCATGTTTCAATTTAGCCTAGCTTAGACAAGTGGTGGACCTTTGCTTCTCTCTATAATTCAATAGAGTTAGCTTGGACAAGTGGTGGAACTTGAAACCAAACCCCCATGTAAAACCTATCATGGTCACTCCAAGTGGTAAGAAAGAATAACCTTTAAGATGTAGCCTTATAGGTTGTACAAGTGCTGGACCTTAACACCCACATATTCTTAATATAATGACATAGAGTGGAAAAGTGGTGAATCTTGAGACCAAACCACTCAGGATACTACCAAAAATAGCTTGGACAAGTGTTGGACCTTGAATGTAAACCCCTCATCTACAACATATCATGGGTTTAATGTTTTTCGATGGAGCCTAGCATTTTGGAGACATGGTGCAGCTTGCTTCTCGTCATGTTTCAATGGAGCCTATCTTGGACAAATAGTGGAGCATCCTTCTCTCCATGTTTCAATGGAGCTTAGCTTGGACAAGTGGTGGAGCTTGGAACCAAACCCCCATATAAAACCTATCATGGTCACTCAAAGTGGTAAGAAAGAATAACCTTTAAGATATAGACTTATAGGTTGTACAAGTGGTGGACCTTGAATGTAAACCCCCCATCTACGAAATATGGTGGGTTTAAGGTATTTAGATGGACCCTAGCATCTTGGAGACATGGTGCACCTTGCTTCTCTTCATGTTTCAATGGAGCCTATCTTGGACAAATGGTGGAGCATCCTTCTCTCCATGTTTCAATGGACCCTAGCTTGGACAAGTGGTGGACCTTTGCTTCTCTCTATGTTTCAATAGAGTTAGCTTGGACAAGTAGTGGACCTTGGAACCAAACCCCAATGTAAAACCTATCATGGTCACTCCAAGCCGTGAGAAAGAATAACCTTTAAGATATAGTCTTATAGGTTGGACAAGTGGTGGACGTTAACACCCAAATATTCTTAACATAATGACATAGAGTGAAAAAGTGGTGAATCTTGAGACAAAACCACTCATGCTACTAGCGGTAATAGCTTTGAAAGTGGTGGACCTTGAACGTAAACCCCCCATGTTTCAATAGAGTTAGCTTCGACAAATGGTGGAGCATCCTTCTCTCCATGTTTCAATGGAGCCTAGCTTGGACAAGTGGTGGACCTTTTCTTCTCTCTATAATTCAATAGAGTTAGCTTGGACAAGTGGTGGACCTTGGAACCAAACCCCCATGTAAAACCTATCATGGTCACTCCAAGTGGTACGAAAGAATAACCTTTAAGATTTAGCCTTATAGGTTGGACAAGTGGTGGACCTTAACACCCACATATTCTTAATATAATGACATAGAGTGGAAAAGTGGTGAATCTTGAGACCAAACCACTCAGGCTACTACCAATAATAGCTTGGACAAGTGTTGGACCTTGAATGTAGACCCCTCATCTACGACATATCGTGGGTTTAATGTTTTTCGCTGGAGCCTAGAATCTTGGAGACATGGTGCAGCTTGCTTCTCTTAATGTTTCAATGGAGCCTATCTTGGACCGATGGTGGAGCATCCTTCTCTCCATGTTTCAATGGAGCCTAGCTTGGACAAGTGGTGGACCTTTGCTCCTCTCTCTGTTTCAATAGAGTTAGCTTGGACAAGAGGTGGAGCTTGGAACCAAACCCCCATATAAAACCTATCATGGTCACTCAAAGTGGTAAGAAAGAATAACCTTTAAGATATAGACTTATAGGTTGGACAAGTGGTGGACCTTAACACCTACATATTCTTAATATAATGACATAGAGTGGAAAAGTGGTGAATCTTGAGACAAAACCACTAATTCTACTAGCGATAATAGCTTGGACAAGTGGTGGCCCTTGAATGTAAACCCCCCATGTACAAAATATCCTGGGTTTAAGGTATTTCGATGAAGCCTAGAATCTTGGAGACATGGTGCAGCTTGCTTCTCTTCATGTTTCGATGGAGCCTATCTTCCACCAATGGGGGATCATCCTTCTTTAAATGTCTCAATGGAGCCTAGCTTGGACAAGTGGTGGACCTTTGCTTCTCTCTATGTTTCCATAGAGTGAGCTTGGACAAGTGGTGGACCTTGGAACCAAACCCCCATGTAAACATATCATGGTCATTCCAAGTGGTGAGAAATAATACCCTTTAAGATCTAGCCTTATAGGTTGGACAAGTGGTCGACCTTAAAACCTAGATCTTCTTAATATAACGACATAGAGTGGAAAAGTGGTGAATCTTGAGACCAAACCACTCATGCTACTAAGGATAATAGGTTGGACAAGTGGTGGACCTTGAATGTATACCCCCCATGTATGAAATATCATGGGTTTAAGGTATTTCAATGGAGCCTAGCATCTTGGAGACATGGTGCAGCTTGCTTCTCTTCATGTTTCAATGGAGCCTATCTTTGACAAATGGTGGAGCATCCTTCTCTCCATGTTTCAATGGAGCCTAGCTTGGACAAGTGGTGGACCTTTGCTTCTCTCTATGTTTCAATAGATTTAGCTTGGACAAGTGGTGGGCCTTGTAACCAAACTCCCATGTAAAACCTATCATGGTAACTCCAAGTGGTGAGAAAGAATAAAGTTTAAGATATAGCCTTATAGGTTGGACAAGTGGTGGACCTTAGCACCCAGATATTCTTAATATAATGACATAGAGTGGAAAAGTGGTGAATCTTGAGACCAAACCACTCATGCTACTAGAGATAATAGGTTGGACAAGTGGTGGACCTTGAATGTAAACCCCCATGTACGAAATATCATGGGTTTAAGGTATTTCAATGGAGATTAGCATCTTGGAGACATGGTGTAGCTTGCTTCTCTTCATGTTTCAATGGAGCGTATCTTGGACAAATGGTGGAGCATCCTTCTCTCCATGTTTCAATGGACCCTAGCTTGGACAAGTGGTGGACCTTTGCTTCTCTCTATGTTTCAATAGAGTTATCTTGGACAAGTGGTGGACCTTGGACCAAACCCCCATGTAAAACCTATCATGGTCACTCCAAGTGGTGAGAAAGAATAACCCTTAAGATATAGCCTTATAGGTTGGACAAGTGGTGGACCTTAACACCCAGATATTCTTAATATAATGACATAGAGTGAAAAAGTGGTGAATCTTGAGACCAAACCACTCATTCTACTAGCGTTAATAGGTTGGACAAGTGGTGGAACTTGAATGTAAACCCCCCATGTTTCAATAGAGTTAGCTTCGACAAATGATAGAGCATCCTTCTCTCCATGTTTCAATGGAGCCTAGCTTGGACAACTGGTGGACCTTTGTTTCTCTCTATGTTTCAATAGAGTTAGCTTGGACAAGTGGTGGACCTTGGAACCAAACCCCCATGTAAAACATATCATGGACATTTCAAGTGGTGAGAAATAATACCCTTTAAGATATACCCTTATAGGTTGGACAAGTGGTCGACCTTAACACACAGATCTTCTTAACGTAATGACATAGAGTGGAAAAGTGGTGAATCTTGAGACCAAACCACTCATGCTACTAGAGATAATAGGTTGGACAAGTGGTGGACCTTGAATGTAAACTCCCCATGTACAAAATATCGTGGTGTAAGGTATTTCAATGGATCTTAGCATCTTGGAGACATGGTGCAGCTTGCTTCTCTTCATGTTTCAATGGAGCCTATCTTGGACAAATGGTGGAGCATCCTTCTCTCCATGTTTCAATGGACCTAGCTTGGACAAGTGGTGGACCTTTGCTTCTCTCTATGTTTCAATAGAGTTAGCTTGGACAAGTGGTGGACCTTGGAACCAAACCCCCATGTAAAACCTATCATGGTCATTCCAAGTGGTGAGAAAGAATACCTTTAAGATATAGCCTTATAGGTTGGACAAGTGGTGGACCTTAACACCCAGATCTTCTTAATATAATGACATAGAGTGGAAAAGTGGTGAATCTTGAGACCAAACCACTCATGCTACTAGTGATAATAGGTTGGAAAGTGGTGGACCTTGAATGTAAACCCCCCATGTACGAAATATCATGGGTTTAAGATATTTCAATGGAGCCTAGCATTTTGGAGACATGGTGCAGCTTGCTTCTCTTCATGTTTCAATCGAACCTGGCTTGGACAAATGGTGGAGCATCCTTCTCTCCATGTTTCAATGGAGCCTAGCTTGGACAAGTGGTGGACCTTTGATTCTCTCTATGTTTCAATAGAGTTAGCTTGGACAAGTGGTGGACCTTGGAACCAGACCCCTATGTAAAACCTATCATGTGCATTCCAAGTGGTGGTAAATAATACCATTTTAGATATAGCCTTATAGGTTGGACAAGTGGTGGACCTTAACACCCAGATCTTCTTAATATAATGACATAGAGTGGAAAAGTGGTGAATCTTGAGACCAAACCACTCATGCTACTAGGGAGAATAGGTTGGACAAGTGGTGGACCTTGAATTTAAACCCCACATATACAAAATATCGTGGGTTTAAGGTATTTCAATGGAGCCTAGCATCTCGAAGACATGGTGCATATTGCTTCTCTTCATGTTTCAATGGAGCCTATTTTGGACAAATGGTGGAGCATCCTTCTCTCCATGTTTCAATGGACCCTAGATTGGACAAGTGGTGGACCTTTGCTTCTCTCTATGTTTCAATATAGTTAGCCTATATTAGACAATTAGTAGACCTCGAATCTCTCCATGTTGTCTAGAGCTGAGCTTGGACAAGTGGTGGACCTTACTTCTCCCTTCCCTTAGTTTACTAGCTTAAAAGATTACTATGTATACTTGCTTAGATCTAACTTGAACAAGTGGTGGACTTGTATTCACACAAACTTAATTCATTACAAAAAAGTATATGCTAAAATAACATTTGGTTTTTTTTGTTTCAGGAAAGATGGCTCCAAAAAAACAGGTTGCAAGGGTTGCTGTCTCAGTTGACTATACTTGCAATGATGTTAGGAAATGGTATTTGGACATACATGGTATAGAGGGTGCACAATTTCATAAGGTGCATCTATTTATTGCCAAAAAGGAGAATGACAGCTTGTTTGAAGATGTTGGACAAGTTGTGGAAGCATCTGTCTCTGTAGTTGATAGTCATCCGGAGGTGGAATGCATTGACATTCTAGTTCCAATGAATCTAGAATTTCAACTATCTCCAGGAGCATATGCATTGGAGCGCATGTCTAGAAACAAAGAAGAGACAATGTTTTCTCGAGGATGGAAGTTTGCAGAATCAAATCCAAACATCACAGCAGATCAACTTCAAAGCTCCATCATTGCCACACTACAACGAAAAAAGGTGAAAGCTTCACGACCACCATCCACAAAGAAGCAAGCAAAAGTGCAAAAAGTAGCAGCTAAGCGAACTAGTTCCATTTTGGATGTAGACAAGGCATCTTTGGCATCCTCATCAACAGAGGGTTCAATGTCAAAGATGAGAATTGTGGATCCAGATGTTTTAGAAGCTGAGGCCATGAAAGGACAAGAAAAAGATACAGGTGGAATGAATAAGTACATAAATTATTTTCCTTTCCAATATAGGGAATTTGATATCCCTATTCAAAATTGTTGGCTTGCTCCTGATCACTATAATGCACGTATTATGGATAAAAAACACGCTGAAAGTGTGTTATTTGGATTTTCACGGAGTACGACCAAGCCTGCAGCATGTGCATATTTGATGCCTGTTCGAAATGCAAAATCAAAGAAGGGGACTCCTTTGGCAGTAGAAGAGGTAGAGGAGCAAAAAATTAAAGATTATCATTATTGGATTCTTGATGGGCAGCATTCAATCTATGCTGCAAAAGTTTTGCTTCACAATGAACAAAACAACAAAGAGATATTTGAAAGACTGATTAGCGTGTATAAATTTAGAAAGGCTCGCATTGTTGTGAATGCTCCTCCATTTGTTGCAACTGCTATATCTGCCATTGCAAATGAGGAGGCTCAGGCATTGTATGTCAAGCAACCTTACAGCCAAATATTGAGACATTTACGGAGTCAATGGATCTTCTCAGGACGACCACCAAAGGCAGCAAGTGGAATTGCAGAGGGACATGCATCTCGTGCCGGATGGGATGTAAGTTATTTTCTTTGTCTTTTTGATAGTGTTTAATTAACAAATCTTGCTCAATAGTTTAATTATTTCTCTATTTCTTTTTAGGCTTTTCTTCGATTGGCAAGAATGAGTGCAGCAGCAAGTTGGATTGCTAAACAGGCACACATGGTCACGTACTCTGATTTAGTTTATGATTGCTGGATAGAAATCATTGAAAATCTAGAAGAGGAGAATAAGAAACCCCCAACAACTGTATTTAGATACCTTTGTGGCCTTGAGGAATCAGAGGTAAAGACTATTCAAGAAGAGATTAGAGATGAGAAGATTTTACTGTCAAAGAGTGCAAAGGATGGTGATGCAACTGACATGTATGATCGAATCAAGCAGTTGAAGCAAGACAAATTGATTCAAGATGCACTTCTTGAAGGCTTCAACAATTTGAATGAGTCTTCACCATGTAAAGACTGGGAGGAGGTGGTCAAAATGTATAACATCAATGATGTTGTTTATAAAACAATTTTAATGCTATGCGAGGAATGGATCAAATCTAGTTTGACGCGTGGAACAAAGAAAATGGCTTTTCCAGATGGAGCAATAAAATACATGCAATGGGCAATTCACCTTCAAAAGGAGAAAACTGAGCCTAGAGATTTGCCATGGTCAATCTATGTGGTGAGCCTACAAATGGAAGGCAATCTCTACTTGATGCGCCACTTCAATAATAAAGTGCCTATTGGCTTATGTGTTTTAGATATGACAAAAAACGTTGGAGGCAATTTGAAGTGGAGTGAGGAGACATTTAACAATGCTTTGGATGGGATCTTGGCTATTGCTGGAGGGTCAACAGATCCTGGATTTGTCTTTCTTGCATTTGTGGATTTCACTAACTTCACAAAATTGCAATGTGCCTTTCACGCCATGGGAGATAATCTGAGCTACCATTGTTGTGGTGCATTGCATCACTTTCCATCAGCTCCTTGCAAAGGAGCAATTCAATTCCTAACAGTTATTGCCTTCTTGGGACAAGGCAATGCATTTGAAGACCTGAGAAGAAGATCAGAGGAACATCCCATGCCAATTGATTGTTCTCTTCTTCAAGTAGCAGATAACGATATGTCAGATTTGCAATATTTGGAGGCCAAAAAAAGAGCTTTGGTCAAGCACTACATTCGTACATATTGTTTTGAAGACCGCAAGCTTGTTGATGTTTTTGGTGATGGCTCCTTGGTTGCACAAGAAGGAATACAACAGAAAAAAGAAGTTATATGCTTAATTGATAGTGTGGAGGAGGCAAAAAACGTGGAGACCATGCTGCTAGACTTTGCTAAGTCTCATGAAGATATAGAAAAATGGGCTGGACTTCAACAATCCACTTCGCAATCAGATGACATTGTGCCTGTTACAGAGGAGTGCTCTCCACAAAGAGAAGAAGAACAACAACAACAACATCCTCTGTCAATGGAGGACTTTTTGGAAATGGAGACACGTATGTTTTGAGTTTCTTGTGCATGTTAGTGTTTCTTGTTACTGATTTGATACTCTTAATGTTAGATTTTGCTTTATATAGTATTGATTGAGTTTGTATTTTTTATCTCAAGCATTCAAGGTTTGAATGTAAATAATAAATTACTTGAGTTTTTGAATGGTGGATCTTTAGACTAAAACTATAACATTTAATACTCACAAAGACTTAATTACTTAAGAGCTTGAACTCAATAAGTTTTGGACCTTTTATCAATACCCCCTTGATATGATACATTAGATCGTAGCATGGTTAAATGGTGATGCTTCATAAATTGAACCTAGCTTAGACAGGTGTTGGAGCCTAAATTTAAACTAACCTTGCTAGAAGGGAGCTTATGTTTGGACTTTGAGAACTAGCATAAGTAATCAATTAGAGCATAGATTAGACATGTGGTGGTGGCCTTAGAGACCAAAATCTTAATGAGCTTGGAAAGGTATTTAAGTACTGCAATTTACTTAGTTTTAGTACTCACTAAAGGCATAGCTTGACAAAAGGTGGACCTTACATGGATCCTAATTTCAAGAGGTGTGGTAGACCTTCAAACCAAGATCATATAGCTTGGACATGTGGTGGACCTTGCATGGAGACTAGTTTAGACAAGTGTGGTACACCTTGTAACCAACACCCATTTGTTATATTAGCTTGGACAAGTGGTGGACCTTGCTTTTATGTTTCAATGGAGCATATTTTGGACAGGTGGTAGACCTTGTTTCTCTCCATGCTTCAATGGAGAGAAACATTAGCTTGGACAAGTGGTGGACCTTGCTTTTATGTTTTAAAGGAGCATATTTCGGACAAGTGGTAGACATTGTTTCTCTCCATGGTTCAATGGAACCCACCTTAGACAAGTGAAGTACCTTGAAACCAAACCCCCATAATACAACCTACTAAATAGGTTGGAAAATTGGTGGTATATGAAACCATCCATGATAGAGCATAGTATAGGTGAAAACGTAGTGGTCCTTATATCAATTACCCATGCATAGCTTGGACAAGTGGTGGACCTTGATTCTCTCTATGTTTCAATGGATCCTATCTTGGACTATAGATATATCTTACTTATTTCCATGCTTCAATGGATTGTAGCTTGGATAAGGAGTGGACCTTCAAACAAAACTCCACAGCATAGCATATATTAACAATTCATGGGTTTTATAGAGATTTTCTTGCCTATTTTGGAGAGTTGGTACACCTTTATTCTCCATTCTTCAATGGATCTGAGGTTGGACAAGCGGAGCTGGAGAAGTGGTCAACCTTAAAATGAAACCTCCCATGCTACAACCCATCATAGATCGTATATGTAGTGGACCTTGAAACTCTTTTATGTCCCTAGCTTAGAGAAGCATTGCACTCTTTATTATCTCCATACATGAAGGCAAGGTTGGACAAGTGGTGGACCTTCAAACCAGAATCTCTATGCAATAATAGGCAAGTGGTGGAGCTTGTTTTCTCCATGTTCCAATGGAGCCTAGCTTAGACAAACAATGGAGCTTGCTTCTCTCCATGTTTCAATGGATCCTAGCTTAGAAAAGTGGTGGAGCTTTGATTCTCTCCATGTTCCAATGGACCATAGCTTAGACAAGTGGTAGACCGTGAAAAAACCCCCCGTATACAACATATTATGGGGTTTTCATGTTTCAATGGCACCTAGCTTGGAAAAATGGTAGAGCTTGCTTCTCTTTATGTTTCAATGGATCCAATCTTAGCCAAGTGGTGGACCTTGAAACAAGAATCCCCCCCCCCCCATGTACAACGTATTATGGGTTTTGAAAGCACTGGGAGAAAATAATAGCTTTGATAAGTGGTGGACCTTGCTTCTCTCCATGCTTCAATGGAGCCGAGGTTGGACACATGTTGGAGAGAAGATGGTTGCCCATGAAATAAGACCATGCATGCTATAATCAATCATATGTTGTACACATGGTGGACCTTGCAATTGTTTTATATGCCTAACTTGGACAAGTGGAGGACCCTTGATTACCTCCAGATATCAACAACAAGCCAAGTTTGGACAAGTGTAGTACCACCAAACCAGAATCTCTATGCTACAATAGAGTATAGGTAGGACACGCAGTGAACCTTGATATCAAACCATCCATGCTACTAGAGATGATAGGTTTCACATGTGGTGGAACCTTGTATCAATGTTCTATGTGTAGTTTTTGACTAGTGATAGACCTTGAAACTAATCCCTCTAGGCTACAAGAAAAAAGAGATGGATGAGGAGGCTAGACTACTTTTGTTGCATCAATGCATCCCATGTTACCACATATACTATAGGGTTCTTGGATAAGTGTTGGATCTTGTGTCAATGCTCCATGTCTAGCTTGGACAAGTGGTGGACCTTGGTTCTCTCTATGCTTCAAATGGGCAATAGATTGGAGACACAGTGGCCTTTTTTTTCCAATGATTTTATTTTTTGGAAACCTTGGAGGCACCATGTAAGAGGCACTCTAAGTCTTCCATACAATAGACCTATTGGACTATAAAATAATGATATCTTTCTTTGATATTGTCATTATTTTATGCATAATATTTTCTTCTTTTTGCAGACACAAAGGAGTTAAGTGATATAAAAACTAGATGTATTTCACACTATGATTGGCATGAAGATCCTTTTGGGACACCAACTTTTCCTATTCCCAAAGATGTAATTTTCCATATTAACGGTGTGGATTTTGAAGTGCGACTTTCATGTATTGAAGGAGCTGGTTATGGGCTATTTGTGCATACTACCCTGGAAAGTGGTTTGACTATTCTAAACTATGGAGGGCATAAGTATAGATTTCAAGACTGGAAAAAGATATGCAAAATTTTTCCAAGAGCTTATAAATATTCTCTTCTAGAGGATCCAAACATAGAAGAAGAGGAAGATCAATCATACATTATTGGTTGTGTAGAAGAAGGAAACGTGTCGGGCTATATAAATAGTTCTCACAGTACAAATGTCTGTCCCAACGTACGCTATACATTTGATCCAAATTTGCCACCTTGGCATAAATGCACCTCTTCACACATCAAGTCAGAAGAATATGGCCATGTATGCATTGAGACTATTTGTCAAGTTGAAGCAGGAGAAGAGTTGTTTGCTGACTATAACTTTACTTGACATTGTAAAGTATTGTACATGGATGGAAATCTCAAGTACATGCATCATTTTCATTTTTCATGGATGAAATCTCAAGTGAATATAACATTTGATTATTTTTAGTTTATGCTCAACGAGAATCTAAAGTGCTCTTATGCTTTGTGTGTTGTCTAACTTATTTGACTACCTTGGCCATAGAATCTTGATTCTACTCTAGATTTGTGATAAATCTTACCAAAATTTAATCAATGTCTAGGTTGGACAAGTGGTGGGGCTTCAAACATTACTGTCTTAAACAAGTGGAGTTATCTTACTTGAATAAGTGGTGGCCTTTGAATCCAAATCTAAGCCAAATCTCTAATTGTTTGCTTGTAGTCTAGGTTGGACATTTGGTGGACCTTGTATCCATGTTTCCTCAACAAGGGTGGCTTTTAGTTTTCACTTTAAGTACTCATCTTTAATAAAGTGTAGGATGGAAAATGTTGAGTTAGTAGATTGTATTTTAGACAAGTGGTGTTTGGTGTACGAATGCTGAAAATGGTTGCAAGGATTCTAACAACGACTTTACCTTAAATAAATTTCTTACTAGGAGTTCTACATATAAATATGGTGAATAAAATTCTAGTGGTTTTGAGATACCATTTGTGTGTGTGTTTTCTTAGATTCACAAACTGGGATGGATAATGCTCCTATGGTTCAGTCAACAACTATAGAATCCATAGATTCTATGGTTTCTAAAGTGCCCAAGATGGATGATATTTCTATACTAGAGTCTAGTGTTGTGCAACTTGAGCAAGCTTCCAATAATGAGAACCAAGAAATCGATGCTTCAAAAATGCAACATACATCAAAAGAGACTGAAAAGTCCACTCACGAGCTATTGCCAATTGGTACTACGTCATGTAGCGTAGATGTTGAGAAATCCATGCTTACAATTATATTGGATTTAAATGGTCTATTGTTGAAACGTTCCCCTCAACCATCCTCACACCACAACTCAGTGCAAATGGATTCAAAAAGATATATTATACTCAGGCCAGGTTGCATCCAATTCTTGAAGACTATTTTACAGAGGTTTAATGTTGCAATTTGGTCGACAGCTACTAGGAATAATGTGTATCAAATCCTTGCAGCACTAAACAACTTAGCTGAGGATACATTGCCTTTCTTTGCAATTTGGTCGCAAGATGTTTGCTACACCGCTCAAACTCAAAAATTGTTTAGACCCGACAATCCAAACGTTGAGGCAATGTTCAAGCCTCTAGCCAAAATTGCCATGGGGTTTGAATGTGATCCACAAAGAACAGTGCTTATTGATGACTCTCCTTACAAGGGATGTATTTCACCAGCAAACAATTGCATTTTTCCACCACAATTTGATGCTGAGAAGATGGTTGACAATATGCTCTTGGAGGAGCTACTGCCATACTTGATTCAGCTTGATGAGAGAAGGGATGTGCGTGATTTAATTGCTTCTAATCGTTATGGACAACCTATAGTGACAAATGATAGTGAATACAAACAAATCATGGAGTATTGGAAGCAAAAAAATGATGTTTGGTCAGCTAAGGTGTTCTTTACAAGAAGAATACCACCTGCAAAAGGTGACAGGGATGAAACTATCATTGAAAATGCAAGTGACACAAGCCACCGCAATGAAATGAGAAGAGCCCAAATACAAGAGATCTTAGCAAAGGAGCGTACACCCATTGAAAGCATGAAGGCGTCACAATTGACCACTTTAGCTAGGCAATTGGGTTGTAACACAAAAGGAGTTTTGAAGGCAACCACAGCAAAGGCTTATATAAATAAGGTGAAAGCTGAGAACAATCTTCTAAGGCTGGATAGAAAGCAACCCTAAGGTACTAGTGACATGTCATATATTCTTGATACACATACTTGAACACTCATGTGCATGGTATCTAACAAATCTTTCTTTTTATTCCTTCCTGCAGGATCTTACAAAGGATACTACTAGATGGAGCTCAATCAATAGAGATTTTGATATGTTTGCTCAAAATAATGAAGCAGTCACCTACATTTTTTGTTTATCAATTTCTTGAGAGACTTTCTTTTAGTTTGTAATCATCAAATGAAATGAAAAGTATCCTTCTTATAAGATTGCTGATCTTTTTCTCGTTCAAAACTTTCAATTGTGATTTATAGTTTTGTTAGCATGAGATTGTGCTTTTTTAGTTTGAAAAAAACTGTCAAAGATCCAAGTCTTTTTGGCTTTACTTAAGTTATTAATTGTGAAAGATCCAAGTCTTTTTGCTTTACTTAAGTTATTGATTGTCTATGTAATAGTCCTTAAAACAATATCGGATGGATTTCTTGCTCCCATGTCTCACATTGGTCTTTAGGTAAGACAAGTGGTGACCTTGAAAGTATGGTCTCATATCTCGATCAAGTGAAGAGACATGAAGCTTAAATATCACTACTATGTATCTAGTGTTAAACTCCATCAAGACAAAGATACTAGAGTGCCAAATTGCAGTCTAGTTTAAGTGAAAATCCATTTGAGCTAAGGTAAAACTTATAGTGCCTCATTTTTCTAGGATTCTACCCCATCAAGGAAGTTAGAATCTAGCACAAACCAATTAAGACTCTTTTGGAGCCTAGATAGGACAATTCGTGGAACTTAAGAGACTTATTATTGAGTTAGAGTCTAGTTTAGATAAGCAAAAGATCTTCAAACCAGCACTTGACTTTCTTACTATTCAATATTCAAAGTCCCTTGGGGCTAACAAATTACATACCTACTTGTAACCTAACTAATGAGTAATTATATAGATCTAAGCAAGTATATATAATGAGTCTTCAAACTAATAAACCAAGGGAAGAGAGTAGCAAGGTCCACTACTTGTCCAAGCTCAGCTCTAGACAACATAGAAAGATGCTAGTTCTACTAATTGTCTAATTATAGGCATGGAGAAATGATAGAAGGTTGAACACTTGTCCAACCTATCATCTCTAGTAAGATGGGAGGTTTGGCCTTAAGATTCACCATGTAACCAACCTATACATCATTGTATTATGAAGAGTAGAAAAGCAAAGCTCCACCACTTGTCCAAGCTAGTTCTAAAATCCACATGGAGATAAGCAAGCTCCACCATTTGTCAAATCTCTCTTCCATTAAAACATGAAAAAACTCAGCTATGTTGTACAGGGGGGACTTTTTTCCAAGGTCCACCACTTGTCCAAGCTAGGATCCATTAAAACATGGAAATAAACAAAGCTCCACCAGTCGTCCAACCTTTATAGTTGCAAAGTGTATGGGTTGTCTAAACTAGGTATGGGAAAATAATTGAAGGTCCACCACTTGAAACATGGAGCGAAGCAAGCTCCACCATGTCTCCAATATGCTAAACTCCATTGAAACACCCTAAACCCATGATATTTTGTACATAGGGGATGTACATTCAAGATCCACCACTTGTCCAACCTAGTATCCCTAGTAGCTTGATAGCTTTGGTCTCAAGATTCACCACTTGTCCACTCTATGTCATTGTATTAAAAAGGATTGGGTGTTAAGGTCCACCACTTGTCCAACCTATAAGGTTATATTTTAAATGGTTTTTTTTCTCACAACTTGAACTACCCATGATATGTTTTACATGGGAGTTTTGTTTCAATGTCCACCACTTGTCCAAGCTAACTCTATTGAAACATAGAGAGAACCAAAGATCCACCACTTGTCCAAGCTAAGCTATATTGAAACATGGAGAGAAGGATGATCCACCATTTCTCCAAGATAGGCTTCATTGAAACATGGAGAGAAGAAAGCTCCACCATGTCTCCAAGCTAGGATCCATTTAAATGCCCTAAACCCATTTTATTTTGTACATGGGGGGTTTTATTTCAAGGCACACCACTTTTCTAACCTATTATCCCTAGTAGCACGAGTGGTTTGGTCTCAAGATACACCACTTGTACACTCTATGTCATTATATTGGGAAGAACTATGTATTAAGGTCCACCACTTGTCCAACCTATAAGGTTATATCTTAAATGGTATCCTTTCTCACCACTTGAAATGCGCATGATATGTTTTACATGGGGGTTTCATTCCAAGGTCCACCACTTGTCCAAGCTAACTCTATTCAAACATAGAGAGAAGCAAAGGTCCACCACTTGTCCAAGCTAACTCTATTCAAACATAGAGAGAAGCAAAGGTTCACCACTTGTCAAAGCTAGGCTCCATTGAAGCATGGAGAGAAGTAACCTCCATCATTTTTCCAAGATAGGTGCCATTCAAACATGGAAAGAATCAAGATCTACCATGTCTCCAAGATTCTAGGCTCCATTGAAACACCCTAAAACCATGATATTTTGTACATGGGGTGTTTACATTCAAGGTCTACCACTTCTCTAACGTATTATACCTAGTAGCATGAGTGGTTTGGTCTTAAGATTCACCACTTATCCACTCTATGTCATTATATTAAGAATAACTGGGTGTTAAGGTCCACCACTTGTCCAACCTATAAGGGTATATCTTAAATGGTATCCTTCACCACTTGTCAAGGTCCATCACCACTTTTCCAACCTGTAAGGTTATATCTTGAATGATATTTTTCCTTATCACTTGTAATGTCCATGCTATGTTTTACAAAGGGGTTTTGTTCCAAGACCCACCACTTGTCCAAGCTAACTCTATTGAAACATAGAGAGAAGCAAAGGTCCACCACTTGTCCAAGGTAGGCTCCATTGAAACATGGAGAGAAGGATGATCCACCATTTCTCCAAGATAGGTTCCATTGAACAATTGAGAGAAGCAATCTCCACCATGTCTCCAAGCTAGGCTCCATTGAAATACCCTAAACCCATAATTTTGTACATGAGGGGTTTACATTCAAGGTCCACCACTTGTCCAACCTATTATCCCTAGTAGCACGAGTGGTTTGGTCTCAAGATTCACCACTTGTACACTCTATGTCATTATATTAAGAATAACTATGTGTTAAGGTCCACCACTTGTCCAACCTATAAGGTTATATTTTAAATGGTATCCTTTCTCACATCTTGAAATGCCCATGATATGTTTTACATGGGGGTTTCATTCCAAGGTCCACCACTTGTCCAAGCTAACTCTATTAAAACATATAGAGAAAGAAAGGTCCACCACTTGTCCAAGCTAGGCTCATTGAAACATGGAGAGAAGGAACCTCCACTGTTTCTCCTAGATAGGCTCCATTGAAACATGGAGAGAAATAAGCTCCACCATGTCTCCAAGTTGCTAGGCTCCATTGAAATACCCAATACCCATAATATTTTGTACATGGGGGGTTTACATTCAAGGTTCACCACTTCCAACCTATTATCCCTAGTAGGTTTGGTCTCATGATTCACCACTTGTCCACTCTATGTCATTATATTA
Source organism: Adiantum capillus-veneris (assembly GCF_014529385.1). NCBI lineage: Eukaryota > Viridiplantae > Streptophyta > Polypodiopsida > Polypodiales > Pteridaceae > Adiantum > Adiantum capillus-veneris. The sequence goes on along the minus strand of NC_140950.1, from coordinate 42,958,902 downwards.
AGAGGAATTGGGTGTTAAGGTCTACTACTTGTCCAACCTATAATGTTATAGCTTGAATGGTATTTTTTCTCACCACTTGTAATTCCCATGACATGATTTACATGGGGGTTTTGTTCCAAGTTCCACCACTTGTCCAAGCTAAATCTATTGAAACATAGAGAGAAACAAAGGTCCACCACTTTTCCAAGCTAGGCTGCATTGAAACATGGACCTTAATACCAAATTATTTCTAGTAGCATGAGTGATATTTTGTACATGGGGGGTTTACATTCAAGGTCCACCACTTGTCGAACCTATTTCCCTAGTAGGTTTGGTCCCAAGTTCACCACTTATCCACTCTATGTCATTAAATTAAGAATAATTGGGTGTTAAAGTCCACCACTTGTCCAACCTATAAGGTTATATATTAAATGGTATTTTTTCTCACCACTTGTAATGCCCATGATATGTTTTACATGGGGGTTTTGTTCCAAGGTCCACCACTTTTCCAAGATAACTCTATTCAAACATAGGGAGAAATAAAGGTCCACCACTTGTCCAAGCTAGGCTCCATTGAAACATGGAGAGAATGATGCTCCACCATTTATCCAAGATAGGCTGCATTGAAACATGGAGAGAAGCAAGCTTTACCATGTTTCCAAGCTAGGCTCCATTGAAACACTCTAGGGGGTTTTATTTCAAGTCCCACCACTTGTTTAACCTATTATCCCTAGTAGCATGAGTGGTTTGGTTTAAAGATTCACCACTTGTACACTCTATGTCATTATATTGTGTTAAGGTCCACCACTTGTCCAACCTATAAGGTTATATCTTAAATGGTATCCTTTCTCGCCACTTGAAATGCCCATGATATGTTTTACATGGGAGTTTCATTCCAAGATCCACCACTTGTCCAAGCTAACCATATTTAAACATAGAGAGAAACAAAGGTCCACGACTTGTCCAAGCTAGGCTCCATTGAAACATGGAGAGAAGGAACCTCCACCATTTCTCCTAGATAGGCTCCATTAAAACATGGACATAAGTAAGTTCCACCATGTCTCCTATATGCTAGGCTCCATTGAAATATGCAAAACCCATGATATTTTGTACATGGGTGATTTACATTCAAGGTCAACCATTTGTCCACCCTATTATCCCTAGTAGGTTTGGTCTCACAATTCACCACTTTTCCACTCTATGTCATTATAATAAGAGGAATTGGGTGCTAAGGTCCACCACTTGTCCAGCCTATAAGGTTATACCTTAAATGGTATTTTTTCTCACCACTTGTAATGCCCATGACATGCTTTACATGGGGGTTTTGTTCCAAGGTTCACCACTTGTCCAAGCTAATTCTATTGAAACATAGAGAGAAACAAAGGTCCACCACTTTTCCAAGCTAGGCTCCATTGAAACATGGACCTTAATACCAAATTATTCCTAGTAGCATGAGTGATATTTTGTACATGGGGGGTTTGAATTCAAGGTCCACCACTTGTCCAACCTACTTTTCCTAGTAGGTTTGGTCGCAAGATTCACCACTTGTCCACTCTATGTCATTATATTAATAATAATTGGGTGTTAAGGTCCACCACTTGTCCAACCTATAAGGTTATATATTGAATGGTATTTTTTCTCACCACTTGTAATGTCCATGATATGTTTTACATGGGGATTTTGTTCCAAGGTCCACCACTTGTCCAAGCTAAATCTGTTCAAACATAGAGAGAAACAAACGTCCACCACTTGTCCAAGCTAGGCTCCATTGAAACATGGAGAGAATGATGCTCCACCATTTATCCAAGATAGACTCGATTGAAACATGGAGAGAAGTAAGCTCCACCATGTCTCGAAGATGCTAGAGTCGATTGAAATACCCAAAACCCCTGATACTTTATACATGGGGGGTTTACATTCAAGGTCCACCACTTGTCCAACCTATTATCCCTAGTAGCATGAGTGGTTTGGTCTCAGGATTCACCACTTGTCCACTCTATATCATTATATTAAGAAAAATTGGGTTTCCATATCTAAATGGATCGTTGCTTGGATAAGTGGTAGACCTTGAGACCTAAATACCCATTCTACACTAGAGCATTGGTAAAGCCTTATGCACTTCAAGCATACCTTTAACAACAAGTAGTAGTTATTAGTTGACTTAAGTCTAGTTGACCTCCATGGTATTGAGACTAAGAGAGAGTGTAGCATAAAAAAGAGTCAGGATTTTAATTTGAATTTCTTTCTATTAATGAGTAGATCATAGATGGATTTTGGTATCTAATAAAACCTTAGGGTAGACAATGTAAAACTCATGTCTATTGTTGTGTTTGCATTAAGTGTTCTTGTTCTTTAATTTCAGAACCATTCTAGAAAAATGGATTGGCTATATGCTGGCATAAATTGAAGAAAACTATTGAATTACCTATCCAACCTCCTCCAAGACCTTGTCCAAGGAATGAATCACCTCCTTATCACCTACCACTTTCTTTCAAGGACATCAAAAGAGTACTTATCTTGGATCTAGAGGGGTTACTTCTCAAGACAATTGAAATGAAACATGGAGATTCTATGCCATCTTGGGCTCAACACATGCGACTTGTGGAGGATAAAGATGAAGTTTATCATGTGGTGCGACCAGACGCACAAAGTTTTTTGGATTTTTGTGCTGAATACTTTGAGCTATGGATATGGAGTTGCTATAACTTAACAAGGGTGCAACGCATCATACAAAAATGTTTTCCTGAGCAGTATACCAAGTTCAAGGTGTTTATGAGTAACAAAAATTGCCAAAATCCAAATATTATGTTAGGATTTACAAGGGTTTATCACAAAAATTTGAGTGATATTTGGAAGATATTTGAGGATTTGGATGCAAACAATACCTTAATTTTTGATGACACTCCATATAGGGTGATGTGGAACATGCCAGGGACATATCTTATATTTCCAAAGATGTGGAGGCAAACTTCCGAGCAACTTCAAAACTTCTTGCAGAGAACCATAATTCCATGGTTGGTAGGATGGTTGTATGCAAGAGATAAGAGAGTCTATACATACAACACAATTGTAAATCAGTATAGTGATTCTGAGACAAATTATGTCCTTGGTGTGTACTTGTCAACACGAAAGAATTGAATAAATATGGACATAAGATGCTTTTTTTATTCTAGTGTGTATCTTTCAACATTTGTATAATTTGATATAGTCTTTTTTATAAAAAAACAAAGGTGTGTCAATTTTATGAACACTTGAATGGAGTGCACCTTACTCTAAGGGGACTTCAATGTACTATTGGAGTGCATCCTATTGTAAGGGGACTCTGATGTATTGCTAGAATGCACCCAAATTTTTGGAGACTCATTTTTTATTTGATTGGGGCCTATGTTGGGTCATATAGTAAAAGAAATTCATTTTTTGTCAATTCATATCGAGGTTGCATTTATTTGTAACTATGAGAGAATTGATGTTTGATGTCAAAATAAAACTTGTAAGTATGGATCAGAGAATTCATGGACTTTAAATATGTGAGAGGGATCTTTTTCTTGGGCACAAATGTTTGCTTCAAGAATTTTGTCATTACATACTTTACGTGAAAGAGTTTTAGATCCTAAAAGACTTTGAAAACAAAACTATGGAATCTAAGTGCATGTATTCTTGAATGGCTTGAAAGTTGATGTATACATGCATGTCGCCTTGATGAAGATTTAGATCTGACAAGATGCAAAGCTAGAATTCTTGGACGTTACCTTTGTCAATTTGGTAATAACATATTTAACTTTCTTTTATTATGGGTGGAAAATATATTATTATGTGCATTTGGAACCTAATTGCTTGACCTTCAAACCAAGATTCCTATGTTATTTTTTCATATAGTTTTTTGTAATGAATTAAGATTGTGGATACAAGGTCCACCACTTGTTCAAGCTAGATCTAAGAAAGTATATATACTGAGTCTTCAAACTTGTAAACCAAGGGAAGAGAGAAGCAGGGTCCATCACTTGTCCAAGCTTATCTCTAGACAACATAGAGAGATGTTAGGTCTACTAATTGTCCAATATAGTCATGGAGAAATGATAGAAGGTTGATCCACTTGTCCAACCTATCATCTCTAGTAAAATGGGAGGTTTGGCCTTAAGATTCACCATGTAACCAACGTATACTTCATTGTATTATGAAGAGTAGAAAAGCAAAGCTCCACCACTTGTCTAAGGTAGTTCCAAAATCAACATGGAGAGAAGCAAGATTCACCATTTGTCCAAGATAGGTTCCATTAAAACATGGAAAACCTCATATATGTTGTACATGGAAGATTTTTTCCAAGGTCCACCACTTGTCCAAGCTAGGATCCATTAAAACATGGATAGAAACAAGGCTCCACAACTCGTCCAACCTTTATAGCTGCAAAGTGTACCGGTAGTCTAAACTAGGCATGGGAAAATAATAGAAGGTCCACCACTTATCCAATATATTATCTCTAATAGCATGGGAGGTTTGGTCTCAAGATTTAGGAATTGGCTAACCTGTATTTCATTGTATTATGATGAATTTGGTTTTAAAGTCAACTACTTATCCAAGCTATAAGTTTATATCTTGAATGGTATTCCTTCCCATCACTTAGAAAACCAATGATATGTTGTACATGGGGGGGTTTGTTACAAGGTCCACCACTTGTCCAAGCTAGTTTCATTGAAACATGGATGAAGACAAGCTCCACCATTTGTTAAATCTAGACTCCACTGAAATCTAGAAAATCCATTCTATGTTGTACATGGGGTTTTTGTTTTAAGGTCCAACACTTGTCCAAGCTAAGATCCATTGAAACATGGATTAGAGAAACACTCCACCACTTGTCCAAGCTAGGAAACATTGATAGTAGTTGGCTTAGTTTGAAGATCCACCACGTGTCTAAGCTAACTCTATTGAAACATAGAGAGAAGCAAAGGTCCACCAACTGTTCAAGCTAGGCTTCATCGAAACATGGACAGAAGCAAGCTCCACCATTTATCCAAGATAGGCTCCATTAAAACATGGAGAGAATCAAAGGTCCACCATTTCTCCAAGCCAAGCTCCATTTGTCCAACCTATAAGGTTATATCTTAAATGGTAATCTTTCTAATCACTTGGAATACCCATGATATGTTTTACATGGGGGTTTTGTTCCAAGATCACCACTTGTCCAAGCTAACTCTATTGAAACATAGAGAGAAGCAAAGGTCCACCACTTGTCCAAGCTAGTCTCCATTGAAACAAGGAGAGAAGCAAGCTCCATCATTTCTCCAAGATAGGCTAGCATGGATAAGTGCACCTTGAAACCAACCTTCCTATGAGGCAATAGAGCATATGCTACATATTTTATGTATGCCCCATGCCTCAAATTAAGAAGTTATAGATTAGAAGTGGACCTTGCTTGAATGTCACATGCAATAAATTAAGGAAAAATAGCCAAGTGGATTGTATTCCTCAATGGATCCTTGCTTTCACAAGTTGTGAACCTTGAGTCACTTTTACATTAACTTGGACAAGTGGTGGACCTAGATTAGAAGTGGACCTTGCTTGAATGTCACATGCAATAAATTAAGGAAAAATAGCCAAGTGGATTGTATTCCTCAATGGATCCTTGCTTTCACAAGTTGTGAACCTTGAGTCACTTTTACATTAACTTGGACAAGTGGTGGACCTAGAAACCAAGCTCTCCATGTTGAGATAAGTTGTAGGTAGGACAGTAGGACATAGACAACGATAATGGATCCAATATCCTCGTCTCCTAATAATCCAATTGATTGAAACTATGGTACTTTAGTTGTTTTCATTGTGTATTGTATGTGCATAAAGTGGAATGAGACCTTAAGAAAACTCAAATTTTTGAATATGCATATGTGAGCTTGATCACATGTAATTGCTTGAACAGTATAGGCTTTGTCGGCTTTTGACTTTGATTTGTGGAGATCAATTGAAACTTTTGTCCCTGGTGATCTTCATATAAGCATTTATCTATAGACTCTGATGGAATCAGGGTCAATTGGAAACTTCCAACAACCATATGATCTTTCAATGGTTTTTTATTTGAAGGGGTCTGTTGGCTAGAAGCTCTAGGGCTTCTAATTGGTGTAGCATTTCCTGGTACATAAGCTGAGCTTGATGTATTTGCAGCTCCCCCCTTCCTAGGGTGATCACTATAGCCTGCTTCATTGTAAGAGTTCAAAATTGTTTGGCTCTGATTTAGTCTCACCTTTTGGGACTGTGAAGGTACACTCTGGGTAGCATTGTTGAAGTTTGGCATTTGTAAAACTTCTGCATAGTTTCCTATGTATCTCCTTGAAATATGACAAATTATTCCCCAAGTCCAGCTATAGATAGCATTATCTTTGCCTTGATATTGTCTATCCCATGGGTCTTCTATGATATGAGCTTCTATGGTTTCAGGACCCAAGGCATCATAGATGCTAGACTCTCCTCTATATCTACGACTGTTTTGGTCAAAGTATATGTTCATTTGGTCACAACATCAAAGCTTGATTTTCGATGGAGGAGAGTTTGGCTCTGAATAGATTACTGGGTTCACTTGGATAACATCCTTCAGCTCTAGAGAGGATGGGCTATAATATCTTTTTTCCTCAGAAATGAACCATCCTTTTTTATCTATCACTGGATGCACTTCTATGAGCTGGTATGTGGGCCGTTCAGACACAAGTTGATCCTTTTTGTACAGTTTTTCTTTTTGGTCTACATAGTCTGCACATGAATTATGTGTGCCATACAATGCTAACATCATTCTATTTGATATGTCCCTTAGACTCGTGAATGATTGCACACTTGTGTTAGTGGATGAAAAATCATTTGCAAATTTAACAGTCTTTTCAACCTTTGTCGATATCTCGACACCTTTACTAAATTCATGCAAAAATTTGTTGTTCAAAGAATCAATTTTAAGCTTTTCAGGTGCATGTGCATCCTTCTGCTGATTTTGAACTTGCAATGCTTTTACTAGTGCTTCTAATGTTAATGCAGAATCATTTGATTGCATTAAAAGTGACAAGTCAGTTGCACTTACATCGAGATTCTCATTTTCAATTTGCTACTTGGCAGTTGATGTATCCCTGTTGTCTGGATTTCTTGAACAATCCTCAGGAAAATGTCCACCTTTTCATCCACAATCTGAGCAATACGCCATGACTGGTGATATTTCATTTGGTTCTGTCATGTCAAAATCTTGTTGAGAAGTTTGTGCTTCTATGCTTGCCAAGTTGTCGGCATCCTCTTTTAAAACACTGAGCATCACGCTGTAGACTGCTCCGTCTTGACCTTTGTACCGTCTTTTGCTTGGTTCTCCAATTAGATTTGCTTCTATTGGTTAATCTGTTGGATCTTGCAACTCTAGCTCTCGATTATAGATCTGACCACTGTAATCCATGTACAATGACCTTGATTGCATGTGCACTAAATGTATGTTTCGCGGACTTATATAGGTCTCTGGATAAACACTTGAGTTGACATTTTGAACTTCTATTTGCAACTCATCTTTGAGCTTGCAATACCTGGCTCCACTGAAGTCTGTGAACATCTGGGAGTTCTCTAAATCTGGCTTTACCTTGATCAATAGGATCTTGGCTCCTGTGCTGCTTTTACTGCTCATTAGATACCTAAGGCCTTCTGAATCTGTGTACAAGACTTTGTCTCCATTATATCCATATAACTCTAAAATCTGGTCGGTTGCAGTTGTGCAAATGTTGCTACTGCTATTGACTTGTCCTGCCGGACTTGAACTCTCACATCGATTTGAGTCCATGTTGGCTCAATCCACAAAAACTGTCAATTGATAGATGTTATGTTGATTAGCAGAATTTCTACTGCTCATACTAGCCTAATCTACAATCACATGTGAGTCATGCCCCTGTTTGTTCAATTGGAAGCTAATTTGCAGCAATTACTCACACTAGCCAATTTCTAGCATGCAAAATTTTTGAAATTTGATTGTCGCTCAACTGCTTTGAGTTGGTCGATATCTCGCTTCTTTCTGCTGATTTGATTCTCTTTTGCACGGTCTCCTCGATGTGCGGTGTTTGCTCACTGTGTGGTACTCTTTTGGGCTTTGCCTTTTCGACTTGTTTGCTTTTGTGGGGTTTTCCCAGCGTGTGACTTTTTTCGGCCGTCCGTGTCTTTTTTGCGTTTCAGCCTCGTTCTGGCATTTTTTTACTATTTCTGGCTTGTTCTTGCCTTTTTGTCTTTTTCTGGCACTTCCGGTGAGTTCCTTTTTATTTTTCCTAATTATTTGTGAAATTTTGAATTTTCTATTTTTTTTGTCTTTTTATGATTTTTCGAGAAAGTTTGATTTTTTATAATTTTTCTGTGAATTTTCTAATTCTTTTAGAAGATTTTATAATTTTTACGGTTTTTTTGGGATTTTTTTTATCAATTTTAGATTTTCTAATGAATTTTTTGAGTTTTTATAAAACTTTTATGGTTTAGGGATTTATCTGTGTCAGTTTTTGAATTTTTTTGTGATTTATTTGCAAATTTTTAGATTTTTTATGGTTTTTCTATGTGTTTTTTTTTTGTGGATTTTCTATGTTTTTTTCGATTTTTTTTGTAAAGTTATGATTTTTTTAAAAAATTTACTGGGTTTGGTGAATTCTTTATGTTTTTTCCTTTTTTTGAGAATTTTTTTATTTATTTGTGAGTTTTTTATGTTTCTCTTTTTTTGTAATTTTTTATCCATTTTATTTTTTTATTTTTTTGGTGATTTTTTATTCTCTTTTTTTATTTTTTTATTTTTTAATTCCTTTTTGTTGATTTTTTTTTAAATTGGATTTTTTTTTTAAAATCTGTTTTATTTTTATGAATTTTTAAAACTCTTTTTGATTGATTTGTTTTTTGAATTTTTATGAGGTATTTTAAAAAAATAGAAAATAATAAATAAATTAACAACTAACTTATACTAACTAATACTTACCTACTCACACCTGTATGGCTGGTCGTTGACCCTGGGTCCGCTGACAGCGTATCCGTTGATGGTGGAGCGCGTGGACAGCCTGGCACCGTAACTGGCGGGCAGCAGAGGAAGACAGGCGGCTTGGCGCACTAGCTAACGAACGAGAGAGAGGGAGAGTGTAGACGTGGGCAGCATGGAACGAGGAGAGAGAAAGACGAGAGAGAGAGAGAGAGAGAGAGAGAGAGAGAGAGAGAGAGAGAGAGAGAGAGAGAGAGAGAGAGAGAGAGAGAGAGAGAGAGAGAGAGAGAGAGAGAGAGAGAGAGAGAGAGAGATAGAAAGATGCACACGGCACGCGGAATAGAGAGAGAGAGAGAGAGAGAGAGAGAGAGAGAGAGAGAGTGAGAGAGGGTTTAGAGAGGAGAGAGAGAGAGAGAGAGAGAGAGAGAGAGAGAGAGAGAGAGAGAGAGAGAGAGAGAGAAAGAGGAGGAGAGAGAGAGAGTCGGGGGAGTGTGCACACGAGAAAATAAGGGCAAACTCGAAGCTTTCCCGGCTTTTAGGTCTAAATTAGAAGCTTTTGCCGGTAATACACTAGACTTGTGAAAATGTTTTCTTCAAGGCAAGCTCGAAATCTAACTGGGATTTTATGATTTTAGCCGTTTAAAATACATTGGACCCGAGGAAGAGAGAATAAGGGAGAAAGAGAGTAAGAGAAGAGAGAGAGTGAGTGGATGGGTTCACGCGGATGGAACGAAGAGGAAGAGAATTATTTTTATGCGCCACAAGGCACGGCACTGAAGCCCAAAACCCGCTTCCTTTTATTTATTTTTTATTTTTTATTTTCAAATTTCCAAAAAATGCCAAAAACGACCGAAAATTAGCCGAAAACGCCAAAAATCAGAAGAAAAGCCCAAAATTTGCCAGAAAAGTTCAAAAATCTCCCGGAAATTCTAGGAATCTTAAAAAATCATCGTAATTCACTATCGAGCATTTTCGACACGCAAAAAGCACACCAAAAATAGCAAATTTTACTAAAAATGCGATTTGCTACACAAATATCAACCCGGCCCCCGGAAATAGCAAAACGTTCAAAACTCAACCACGGAGGGCACAAATGCGAACAAAATGATGTCGTAATTACGTACACACAAAATAGCTCGTAAAGATCGCAAAATCAAATTTTTTATGGAATTATCCAAAAATTAATGCAAAAATTAGCAAAAAATTGCAAAAAAGTTTACAAAAATTATCCGAAAAATACCCAAAAAATTTCTACAAATTCTCCACACATTGGGGAATGGTGCAGCCAAATAAAATTGCACAAATCACATCAATTCAATTGCCAACAATTTTATCAAAAAAAAATCAAGACTAGGCAATTAAACCGGCAAAAATAGGTCAAAATTGACGCAATTAGAGTGTGTAAATCCCTGTTTTGAGCACAAAAATGCAGCATTTCATCATTACACACATTATTTATGCATTCAAAACATTGAATTAACCATGCAAATTAAACACTTTTTTAGGCACATACACACTAAAAAATTGGCAGTTTTTACCAATCTTTAACAAACGCACACAAAAGGGTTAATTTTGTCGGATTTGCAATGTGACTTCACAAATCATTAGTTGGGCATGAGTACAACGCACATCAATCATCACAATTCACAAATCATAACGCACACTTTGATGTCTAGGTGCTCAAACATGGGTAAAATAGTGCACACACACCTAAAATTAGCATGTACACACTCAATTAGAATGCACACACGCTTGATTTTAGTGCACACACACTTGAAATTGACCATAAAGCATGCAATTAACTCAATTAGGCACTCAATTAGAAACCTACAATCATCAATTAGCAATTGAAACTTATCAAATTCATGCACCGCCAATTCTTAAAAATTTCGGCATTACGACGGCGTGAAAATGAATAATCGCAAAATTTTCAATCCTCAACGTCAACATTGCAGTGCATCAACATAGCATAGCATTACATTGCATCACATTACATTGCATCTTGGTGGGATATTTACACAATTCTACACATCTCTAGATTCTAAGGAGGTTGAGAATACCACCTTAATTACCTTTCCATTGAAGATCAATTGAATGGTCGAATGCTCCAATCCTTCATAGCACATTAGTAAATTAGCAAAAATTAGTCAAATTAGCAAGGGGTTAGTGAGAAATTAGAGTGTGTAAACACACAATTGGCAAGATATGGTCACACATTAGTGAATTATGAACACAATGCTTCATGCACAAACATTCAAAATCCACAAAAACATAAACACACAAGTGAAATTAGAAGTGAAATTAGTGAGGGAACACATTCGTTTATGCCACAATTACACTAGCGTAGGCCATCATCCCCGGAAATGGCGCCAAATGTTGGGGGTCCCATCGTTGCAATAGCTCCAATGACCAACAAAATTATCAATCCGGAGAGATGAGCTCCCCAGCTAGGGCATGGAAACACTCACACGGTTAGTGAGCTAATCGCGGCAACACAAATGGTTAACTCTATGAGGTGAGCTTCCCGGCCTATGGAGGAGCTAAGCCACAATAAAGGGCAATCTCCATATCCACTTCTCTTCACCTCTAATCTACCCAATCACACACACTACGATTGCAAGACACACACAACACTAATCCTATCATGCAACACACTAATCGCAAGCACACACACACACATAGATCTATCGAGCACCACACTCCAATACAACCTACATGCACACATAAGCAAAAGAGGGAAATCACACAAGATTAGAGAGCGATTAACCACTAATTAGTTAAGATCTAGTTAATATAAGCATCATAGGCAATCATAAGAAGTAAGAGAGAGTCATAGTGAGAGAGAATGAATCATTGATTAGTGTTAATCAAGTCTCATGAGAAACGAGAAGCTCAAGAACTCCATAGCCACACACCTCAAGAGCTCTCACCAAAGAGTGCTCTCAACAAATGACTTGAGAACCCTAATTTCTTTTACACACTGCCTTATATACCTAGGTTAAAAATATGCAATGTCCGGGCACCCAAGGCCTTTAGGGCTCACCATTTACTAAATCTGCAACTTAGGCATAGTAAGTGACCTATTCTTTACAACTTGGAACTCCGATTGAGCCCGTAACACATTAGAAATATTACAATGGCTTGAAATAAATCGGGAATTTACAATACGTGAAAAACGTGGAAAATGTGTAACTCCAATCTTTACTGCTTCTTCGTATTCATCCTCGATGTGCATCCGTACGTCTTCGGTCTTTAGCAGCTTCTGTTAACTGAAGTTGACTCAGTTAACACAAAACTCAAAGCAGCTTTTTGTTTTTTAAATACAATCTTCACATATATGTTTTATAGTGACTCAAGAGTGGGAAACAATCAACCGTATTAAATTTTTGAAAATGTAGTAAAGAAGATAACTTTAGATGAGGAGAACATGTTGTTGGGCAAAAGAAAAAGTAGGACATTTCTATAACTTTACATCCCAAGAGCATTCAAACTTCAATCGCAACACCAAAAAGTATACTAAAAAAACTCTTGGTATACCCCAACCAAATGACCAATGCTCCCTTGGGAATTTACAAGCACATGCGTGTATAAGGCAAAGAGAGTCTCAGCAGGCGGGAACTAATTCCTAGAAATCCGAACAGTGGAGCAGTTAGTAATTACCATGGTAGTTACCATGGTAACTTCTAGATAGATCCAATTCCATTTTGGCGATCACGGTGGTTAGAGCTGACGCTCGTTGACCAAAAAACTCTTCTCCCATTTATCATTTTCAACTGAAGGATGGCGCCCAAAACTAGTTGTGGTCGGAAACCATCACACCGCGTTGACCCTGTCCCCGAGGAATCAGGACGTGACTCTGATCCTAAGAAGGACTCGGTGATTGACACTGAGGGTCAAGAGGAGCACAGTCATGCTGATGAGGCTAATGACTCTCAGCACTCCAGTCAGTCGAGAAGGAACTTGGAAGAACACAAGGCCAGGAGTTCTCGGGCCACACATAGGGATGTTGGGGCAAAAGGCAGCAAGATTAGTCACCACAGTTCCAATAGAAAAGCCAGGGAGGAGACATAAATTTACATTGATGAGAAAATTGATTGGGATGCTGATACAGACCATTACAAAAAGTCCTCAAGGTGGATTCAGGTTCTAAAGGTCAGAAGAGGCAAAGAAGATGCTGACCAACATGATTATACCTCTTCATTAAAAAATTATTTTCCAGTGTTCAAAGGTGGAAAGAAAGATGATCCAGATGTTCATATCCAAGCCTTTGAGCAGTATGCTGAGTTGAAAAATATTGATGAAGATGATTGGGGTGAATACTTTCCTCAGATATTAAAGGATGAAGTAAGGAAATGGTGCTACCATTACCCAACTTACCAACTCAGATCATACAATAAATTTCTCAAGGCTTTCAGATTGGAATATTCTGACAACAAAGGAGATGAGGACATCCTCTGTGAACTGGACAAGATAAAGCAAGGAAAATTATCAGTCAGAAGTTATGTTGAGAAAATCAAGGAGCTAACCAAGCAGCTGAAGGAGCCACCATCAGAAAAGAGGTTGCGTGCATGGTTTTTAAATGGGTTCCACATTAAAAAGCTTAGGGAACAGGAGGTACCTGCACCAACAAAGAAATTTGATGACTTGGTGTAGCGCACCCTAAAGCTGGAACAACAGGCAAAGAAGGAGAGGAGTCACAAGAAGAGGAGGTCCAGCAGTAGTATTTCTTCCAGTAGTACTAGTTCTTCCAGTAGTAGTTTTTTTTTAGGTTTACTTGCAACTGCAACATAAAAAAAAATGAAAAGCAGAACACTAGTTTCCTCTTTGAAACGTTTCATCACTACTTCCCGAGGCTTTGTAGCATCACTACATCCTCAAATTAGTTGTCCCCGTCCAGAATCTGCATCCTCCATGCACAACCTCGGAACACCATTGGAATTCACTGTTAGTTGGCATATTATGAAATTAATTTCAAGACTACAATTAATAAAGGATGTAATGCAATGTTTATTACTTAATTGAGAATGAAGAGTTGGCTATAGAGAGGAGTTTGAGAGGGCTAGTTAAAAAGGACTCCTAATCTTTACTAGTTTCTTGGTGACCCATTTGGCATTGGTTTGAGGTAACACAAGAGAGAGTCTTCAACATCAAAATATGGCTTCTACATTCAATCACCCTATATACATGTTTTCTCTATGCATGTTCATGCATCCTCCCCAACTAAGTGATGCCCATCTCCAGAAAAATATATGAAGTATTATATACATGAAGTAGATTCATCCTTCACGATGTCATGTATTATATACATGAAGTTGCTCCATCCTTCTAGATGCTGTCGTCCTCTAATGCACCTAAACGAGTTGTTTTTTGATAGAGTAACTTCCTTACCATTCTTTCTAAAGTTTCCTAAAAAAAATTTCTAGGTTGAAGCTTAAAGTACTTTGACACGACATGACACTTTTCTCTCACTTAAAACATGATCTAGGCTCGATGTAGAAAGCTCATGAAAATAGGTATGGAAAACATTACAAATTGTCAAATCAATTGTCAAATTTCTCAATCAAGTCTCATTTTTGTCCAAGTCTAACTTGAGGGAAGATTCTATCTCTTTCATTGAATTACATAGACTGCTTTGAATTTGTCAATCAAGCCAGCGTCTTTTTTGGCCAAGTCTGACTTGAGGGAAGATTATATCTCTTCATTGAATTACATAGACTACTTTCAATAACTTTTAGAGTAGTCTATGGAATGCTTTTGGGAAAATCATGAAGTAGACCCATTCAACAAAATGTACATGAGAGCCCAAAAACTAAGAAAAGATTCTTGGAGGTCCGAGAGCATGCTTGCATACATGACTAACATATGGCTTAATGTAATCGAACATTTTGTCTCTACTTGCATTGTATAATGGGCCTTTATGGCCAAGGCCATTAAGTCAATTTTATGAGATGACCTTTTGTTCATGTGAGAGCTCGGGGAGCTCACCTTCAAAAAATATCCTATCACATGAGTTCAACAAATGGGTATTCAAAGTTCCTAAAATATATATACAGAAGGATACTCTTTTCAAATCCAAAAAGAAAAGATGCAGATTTTAAAAGAAAAGGGTACATTATATTCCTAAAAGGATTCACGGATAAGGGGCTTTACAATCATGTCTTGAACACATGTGATATGGTAGTTTTACACATAGGGAACCCCCCGAATGCTAGAGCTACATTGGACTAATTGTTCAGTAAATGAAAATGTATTCATTCGTGTTTCTTTGCATCGTCTGTTTACCTTCAAGATGCTACATATAATGCACAACACCTATAACCACATGAAAACATCCCCATGTAAGTTAGCACCAATCGTGAATCTAGCTTGGGCTTTAGAATTTTAGCGGGCTCAAAATACACTAAACCCCATCATTCTGGCAAAGTAGGAACCTATCATGTGACCAGAGAAGATTTTCTTTAGATAACCTTGTCCTGTTATTTTCATTTGCCACCACATGTGAGTGGGTCTTTGCACTCCATGTTGGATACCATGGATGCATTCATATACAAAATCTGTTAATGTAAGAATTACAAGACCATTTCACCTACATTATGTCTCAATTGGTTGTTATTAGGGGCCCTCCATTTAGTCACAAAGTAGCTACGCCACCTCCTTGTGAAATTGCATAATTAGATCTTTTATAATTGTTTCAGTCCAATTAGATGGTAGCTTAAGTTCTCATCATTGTACAATCATCACCACGTGATCATGATTTTCTTAAATTCATTGTCATGGCTCCAAAGTCTACAAGTGTACCCCCAATTGAGCTATATTTGTATGCATGATCCTGTGGAAAACTTTCTCTAACTGGCTCAAGATCTCGAATGCATTCATTATACTTGAAATCTATTTGAGTGCTTTTTTAGTACAATTGAGGAAGACAATAGAATGGATCCTTATATTGAGCTAATCCCAAGAGTGCCAATACTGGTAAGCTTCTATAATTCCTTGGAAGAAAGATTCATCCATAAGAGCCTTTGGCCGCTGAATCTTGTTGTGCACCGATCATAGATCTCCAATATCTCCTCCATAAGAACCTTCCAATCTTGGAAGTTGTTACATTCAACTTTTGATGTGAAATCCTAAACAACTCAAGAGCCTTCCTTTACACGTAAATCCTTGCTATGAATAGACCTTGTAAACTCTTGAAAGAATCATCCATTGCAGTTCATATACTTCTTCTTTTGTGTCACTCACATCATGAGAACTCTCTACAATATTTTTCTTATTTAGTCCCATGCCAAGTCACTCTAGGGTCAATAAGGAATCCTTCGTAGTAGACATGTACAAATCAGAGCTTCAAGTTTGCAAGAAACTGCCCATCAAAATGGATCTCCAAACTCCTTACGAATGGGAGGTATATCTCCTTGTTGGTAGAAAATCAATGAAGGTATCGGGCTCAAAGCACATCACTTGAGTACCTTTTGGTCCTCAAAATCGTAGTCCAAATTATTGTTTAAAATCACTAGCACTTTTTTAGTCTTTTGACTAAAAAACATTGGTACAGAAGGGTTCTTCATGACTAACATGCAGCCTAGTATGATCAACTCTCTCTTTAGGAAAAAAGGTAGATTTTGGAAATGTCTTTGTGACAAAATGTAGCCATGGGCTATACTCTTGCTAGCTAAGAAATGCAGCTATCCTCAGCCCATCCGCTTCTCCAAGTCCATTAAGTCTAGGCTTTGATACCATGTCAAAGTGCAATGAAAGATGTGGTGACAAGGGAGCATACATGAAAGAGATAAAGGAAAAGAGCACATAGAAAATTTCTATGGACAAAGAAGAAAGAGAAAGAGAGAGTGTCAAATTCCCATAGAGGAACTCTCTACACAAGAGAGATACAAAGACTACCAAGATGGGGGTGCCCGCCCTCCCCTATATAGGGATCTACATATCCTCCTAACTCCCCTCAAATACCCAACATCCTAGCAAAGTGGGAATAATAAGATAATGAAAAAAAATTGGGAGATCCCCTAGATGTCTAAAATATAGAAGAGCCTCACAAGGTTCTACATAGCCATAAAGAAGCCCTTACACACTAGATTTATGGTATGGAGAAAGCCAAGAAATGATCTCTAAAACTCTAATAAATACAACATGTAACCTTTGCTTCTTAAACTGGAGCCAAAAAATATTCAATTCATAGTCTTATCATCTAAATTTCTTGTACATTCCTATTGAGGAACCAAAGCATAGGCCAAATCAAGGCCAGACAACTAGAAAATAGTTCCTACCTTGCCAAAGTTCATATGGAGTGAAAGATTGCAATGCCTTAGTGAAAAACCTGTTTATTGCATATGCAACACACATGATAGACTCAAGCCAAATGCATGATGTAAATCTTTTTGTTTTTTGGCTCCATAAGTGACATGTTTTTTCTCAAGTAGTCAAATAATTTTTCTTTGGGTTCTACGGTATTATATTTCGGTGCTTTATCCCATAACTCGCTAGAAGTGCACTGAACTCTTTACGCATTTACTCACCCCTTGATTGGAATAAGGGGTGCCTATAGTACAAATGAATACATCTTCAATCATAAGCAAAAATTGCATGAAGCACAGAAATACTTAAACCTTTTCATTAAGCCAATACATGGATGCATGCCTATAGTAATTATCAATAAGAGTCCCAAAGTACAAATGATTGCAAAAAGAAGAAGTGTGGCTCATATCGCAAATGTCATTATAGACAAGATACAATTTGCAAGTAGCTCGCATAGATTCATCATCACAAAACTCAAAGCGGCTATTTTTTAAAAAAAAGACAATCTTCACATATATGTTTTATGGTGACTCAAGAGTGGGAAACAATCAACCGTATTATATTTTTGAAAATGTAGTAAAGAAGATAACTTTAGATGAGGAAAACACGTTGCTGGGCAAAAGAAAAAGTGGCACATTTCTATAGCTTTACAGCCCAAGAGCGTTCAAACTTCAATCGCAATACCAAAAAGTATATTTAAAAAAATCTTGGTATACCCCAACCAAATGACCTATGCTCCCTTGGGAATCTACAAGCACATGCCCACCCAAAGGACCATAACACATAGGAGCAAAACCCTGTCAAAGCATTGATTTATAGCACACACCGACCAACGCATATTAATACTAGGGTCTTCCCTTCAGAATTGAGCATCAAAAATCCACAATTTCAACATCAACTTCAAATTTATAGATACATGCCCTCGCAATCTGTCTAGGCTGCCAAGCTATAACCCTGTAAAGAACTAGTCGTAGCCTGAAGAGCATAGCTCCAATTAGGGAACTTTAAATCTTGCAAAAAAATTTGAAAAAGGACTGGCAAGAAATTTTAAGATGATCAAAATTGGTTCTACATGCTGCTATGTGAAAAATTCACTTAAACAGAGAGCTATCAGGGTACAACTACACGTAGAGAAGGCAAGGTGAAGGCAAAAAAATTGCATCAGAAAGCACGGAGAAGCAAGAACAACCCAAAACCTACAATTTTTTTAACTTTGGCTGAAACTTTTTTAGTTTTTCCCTATGTTTTTGTTATATACAAGTCTCACTTCAAAAAATTCACTAATGGGTACTTACAATAAACCAACAACTAACACTACACTAGCACTTTCCCTGCATGTACATGTTCTTACTAAATCAAGCTAAAAAAAACCCACAAAAGAAAGCACACACACACCTTTGACATGGGGCATCATGTTCATATGTACAAATTTACAAAAAAATGGGGGGTCAAAAATGCACCCAACATAGTTTGCCACACCCCAACCTGCTAGATCATTCATGATCTTAGTAGAAAAAAAAAATCTTATAAACCAGATGAGGGAGTCTTCATTTCATCTTTGTAATCAGCCACATGATCAAAAAAATATTCAAAAGAAGGCTCATCTTCAATCACAATCATCAACCTTGAAACATACTTCTTTAACTTGTAGCCATTCACACGTGCTTTATGCGGGCTACCATCCAAGTCAGCAATTTGATAGGTGACATTTGGAAACATGTTTAAGACCAAGAAAGGACCTTGCCACTTGATTTGAAACTTCGTTTGAAAAGTTCATCAAGCATACTATTATAGCGTGGAACCATGTCACCCTTCTTGATGTCTTTGTCTTTCACCTTCTCATTTTCCTTTGCTTGATTATTCTTAAAGACCTGCTCATAATGCTCAAAAGCCAACAACCTATCTAATTGTACACATTGAAAATATAAAAGACTCTCGTTGAGTGCATTATTATGCTCATCTTCAAGCTTTAGCATCGGCCTCAATGCTGGTATGTCCACTTCACTAGGAAGAAAAGGCTCTTTGCCAAAAACTTGGTGGAAGGGAGAGAAACCAGTACCTGATTTGATGGAAATCTTGTAATTCCATAGAGCACAAGACAGATCTTAATCCCAAGTCCACATTATTTTTTGTCATTTTTGTAAGCATCCTTATGATCTCTTCAGTAAACCTTTCATTCATACCATTACATTGGGGATAATAGGGAGTAGTAAACTTGCAATGCACATGAAGCTTCTCACATAGATAATCCACCAGCTCTCCCCTGAAACCTTAATTCTTGTCAAAAAGTAAATCCAATGGCATGCCAAATTTGCAAAACTTATTTTCATATAAAATTTGGGAAAATTCTTTGCTTTTGATTTTCTTAACAGCTTTGCCTTCAATCCATCGAGATAGATAGTCAATAGCAATAAGCATGTAGCATTTTCCTCTAGCTGTCATAGGTAGAAAACCTGTTGTATCAATACCCCACTTCTCAAACACATCATAATCCACATTTGTGCCTCTAATTGTTTATTTGAGAACCGTGCTTGGCACTCTTTACAAGACTTGCACCAATGATGAACATCATGTTGAATGCTTGTCCACACATACCCCTCCTACAAGAGCCCCCATGATTCTCCTCTAAATTTTTGTAAATTTACTCTTTCCATGGAATCATTCTCATCACAAGATCATCCCCTTTCATATACAAGGAATCACCAAGCAGCACATACCTTTTGGCATGGCAAAGGAAGGCATACTTCTTTGATTTATCCAACTCTAACGGAAGCATACATGTTTGTAGAAACTCTTCTTCCCTCTCCAAATCTTCCCTTCCCAAATAAAGAGGAGAAACAACCCTTATCACATACAATTGGCCAATCGAAGCTTGTGATGCACCATGTGCTTCTTCAGTTTGAGACCTATCCACATGCCTTAAACTCTAAGTTTCAAAACACTTAAGCAGATTATTCACTTGAAAACACATATTATCTAGCCTTGGATTCTTACTTTGCCACACCCCAAGTACTTTCTTAACCATCAAAAAACAATCTTAACCATCAAAAAACAATCACCTCTCATGCTCACACGATGGATGCAAAGATCAAGGCAAAGATTGAGTCCTTGCTCCAAGTCACATACTTAGCTTATTGTTGTTTTGTGTCGTAAGCTTCAAAATCCTTTAGTTACCAAGCACGTTGAGGGATCATAAATTAAAATACCTCCTAAAGCTTCACCATGTGCTTTCTTGTAGGAGGCATCAAAAAACAATAGATAAGCATTGTCTATGTCAAGAGCTTCCACGTGTTGATTCTTCACCATGTCCTCCTTGATAAGAAGAGGGATTTCCTTATAGTAGGTAAGAAAATCATCCAGTGTAGCCCTTGTACTCTTCTCCACAAGAAAAGAGAATTGGAATTCATATAGCTCCACAATCCATTTCATGAGTCTCTTTGATCAGGTAGGGCTAGCACTACAAGAGGTCACTTAAATTCCGACGCCACATTACCGGTGTCACTGGCGGGCGTTGGTATATGTGTAGGTATGTATGGAGGGAGCTAAAGTTTTTAAAAATTTTAATTTTCAAATTTTCGGCGCATGTTCCAACGTCAGCGCGCATGCACTTTCCGTCGCTCTCTCCGGTTCTTTTTCCGACACCTATACCGATTTTTGTACCGATGGTACCTACAAAAAACAAAACCGCGGGCTTTCTCTATGCATTTCTCTTCTTCTTGCACCTTTTCTCAAGCTGTCTTCTTCCTCACCTCTTACAGATCTGGTGCGAAACAAGTTGTCGAAAGTGCTAATCTTCCTTGTGGGTTAGCCCATAACGCTAAGGTGAGATTGTTTTCATGTTTACTTGTAGATTTAGGGTTTAGGGTTTAACTTTGTGTTTGTGTGTGCATTTTCGCAGGTTCCAGAACATTCCGACAACTTCTTTTATTGCTCAAATGGGACAAATATGAGTGCTCGAACCTTTAAATGCATATTAAATTTATTTAAATTAATCTGTATATTAATAAAAGAAAATTTCATGCTTTAAACTTTCAATGATTTAAAAGAAATTATGGTTTGTGATGTGAAATTTCATTTTGAATTATGAAAAAATCTTGTTTCAAAGAAATTTCTTTTTGAATTATGTCGTTTTTGAAATTATGCAATTGATGGGGTTTGTGTTTTAGGTTAAGTTTAGGTTATAAGTTAAGTTAGGTTAGGTTAGGTTAGGTTATCTTATACCTTAGGTTAGGTTAAGTTAAGCTAAGTTAGGTTAGGTTAGGTTATCTTATACGTTAGGTTAGGTTAAGTTAAGATATGTTAGGTTAAGCTACGTTAGGTTAGGTTGGATTAGGCTAGGTTAAGCTAAATGAGGTTAGGTTATCTTATATGTTAAGTTAGGTTAAGTTAAGCTACGTTAGGTTAAGCTACATTAGGTTAGGTTAGGTTAAACTACGTTAGGTTAGGTTAGGTTAAGCTACGTTCGGCAATACGGCAAGCCATAGAGCTTACCACAACGCATATTAAAAACAACACAATGGCGATCCGTTCTTCAATACGGAAAATTATAAATCTTACCCACAATGCATATGCATTGTGGGTAAGCTCTATGGCTTTTCGTCTTGCCAACAGCTCACCATTGTGTTGTTTATATGTCCATGAGCGGTTTTCAAGTCCTAAAATAGCTAAGCAGCCATGAAAATAACACCACGGCAATCCGTTTGGCAATACGACAAGCCATAGAGCTTGCTTACAATGCATATGCATTGTGGGCAAGCTCTATGGCTTGACGTATTGCCAAACGGCTCGCCATTGTGTTTTCTATATGTCTGCAAGCGGTTTTCAAATCCTAAAATAGCTAAGCGGCCCTAAAAACAACACAATGGCAAGCCTTCTGGCAATACGGCAAGCCATAGATCTTGCTTACAATGCATATCCATTGTGGGTAAGCTTTATGGCTTGTCGTATTGCCAAATGGCTCTCCATTGTGTTGTCTATATGTTTGCGAGAGATTTTCAAGCACTAAAATTGCCTCGTGTCCCTAAAAACAACACAATGGCAATCCTTTTGGCAATATGGCAAGCCATAAAGCTTACCCACAAGGAATATGCTTTGAGGGAAAGCTCTATGGCTTGCCGTATTGCCAACAACTTGCCATTGTGTTGTTTTTATGTCCGCAAGCGATTTTTAAGCCCTAAAATAGCTAAGCAACCCTAAAAAAAACACAATGGCAGGTTGTTTGGCAATATGACAAGCCATAGAGTTTTCCCACAATGCATATGTATTGTGTACAAGATCTATGGTTTTCTCTATTGCCAAAAGGCTAGCCATTGTGTTGTCTATATGTCTACGAGCAATTTTCAAGCTTTAAAATTGACTCGCAGCCCTAAAAACAACACAATGGAGATCCATTTGGCAAAACGAAAATCCATAGAGCTTGCCCACAATGCATATGCATTGTGGAAAATCTCTATGGCTTGCCGTATTCCCAACAGGTGGCCATTGTGTTGTCTATATGTTTGCGAACGATATTCAAGCGCTAAAATTGCCTCGTGTCCCTGAAAACAACACAATGGCGATCCGTTTGCAATACGGCAAGCCATAAAGCTTACCCACAAGGCATATGCATTGTGGGCAAGCTCTATAGCTTGCCATATTGCCAATAGCTCGCCATTGTGTTGTCTATATATCTGCGAGCGATTTTCAGGCCCTAAAAATATCGCTCTGCAACCCTAAAAACAACACAATGGTGAGCCGTTTGTCAAATTGGCAAGCCATAGAGCTTACCAACATCGCATATACATTGTGGGAAAGCTGTATGGCTTGCCATTTTGCCAAACGCCTCACCATTGTGTTTTTTTTATGTTAGGTTTAGGTTATGGGTTAGGTGAGATTATAGGTTAGTTTAGAGCTAGCGACAAATTAATAGTAGAAAAAACGCAAACGGACTTCGAAGATGACTTATGTACTTCTAAAAATGCAAACAGGCTTCAATTAGGTTAGGTTATAGGTTAGGTTTAGGTTATAAGTTAGGTTACGTTAAGTTAGGTTAGGTTTAGGTTATAGGTTAGGTTAGGTTAGCGCTAGCGACAAATTAATAGTAGAAAAAATGCAATCGGACTTCAAAAGTGCACATAGACCTCAAGAACCTTAATATATATTCATTGACCAATACATACGAGATTATTACCGTGTGGTCCTAATCTTCGTGCACCTCTAGACCGAGGTGTGCAAGAATCATGCATGGCTAGAGAATGTGAGGTTGTTAGACCTAGTAGCAAATAGTAGAAAAAACGCAATTGGACTTCAAAAGTGCATACAGACTTCAAGAACCTTAGTATATAGTCATTGACCAATAAAGACGATATTATTACCCTGTGGTCCTAATCTCCGTGCACCTCTAGATCGAAGTGTGCGGGGATCGGTGTCAAAGAGTTGGTGGTCTTTCCAGGAAGGCGTCGGGCCTCTAGCTCTAAGGGTTTGTGGGGAGACTGTGAAGGCTTTCACTTAATCAAGCTTAGTGTTTGTAGCAAATACATTGTATGTAGCCATTGGAATCTTACACGCAGACACACACATACGCACACGTGAAACCCTCAAAACAAAACAAAGATGAAAACATCAAGGCTTTTATCGTATCTAATCAAAGGTAAGATGAAAGGGTTCACTGATGCATTTATAGCAACAAGTCGTTGTGCTCCAAATAGACTGTAAATGGTTCTTTGAAATTGTAACTTAGTGCTTACAAAGATGTAGATGTTTTGCCTAGTGATAGGAGTGAGCCGTGTGTACAAGTCTTCTTGGTTCATAGTAATATTCAAAAAGCAAAACTCAACCCCTAGAGGAGAATAAATATGTGCACATTGAAAAAATAAGAGTATTCTAGTAGTGGCAAAATAAGAGGACGTAGAGAAAGAAGAATTTCTTGCAGTCTTTCCGGCCCAAAGAGTAACACAATTCTCTGTTGGAAGTGTATTTTACGGCTAATACAAACATTAATCCTAATATTTTGCACAAAGCGAAAGGGTTGAAAGGTTACACCATTGGGATTATTCATCTAAGAAATTAGTTTAAAAAGCAGTCAAATAATGGAAGAAAGAGATAAGAGAGATAACCAACACACAAAGATCCACACAAGCTCAAGCCAAAGAAGTGAAGTGCACCTCAAGACTTTGTGGTCTTGTAGCCAACTTGATGAAGTAGAAGATGAGTAGTAGTACCCAACACCGTTTGTGATCCACCAACAATGCGTCTTTATTGATGAAAGAAGGTTACATAGAGTGTATGAGCATTACAAGTGAGGAGATAGAAGGCTTGAGGCATGAAGTAGAAACCTCAAGATGTGTTGGGCTGAAATTGAGAGAAAGTTTCACTCAAGGAGATGGCTAGGAGGTTGGGTGATGGCTTGATAGAGTAGCTTGATTATGGGGATTGCTTGAGCGCTTGATTTCTTGATGGTTTGCTTGATGCACAAGTGAGGGGCAAGAGGCTCTGTGTAGGGCTTATGCACACTTAAGACATACACATAAAATCCCATAATATTGTAGGGCTTAGCTTCCATTTCCACTATGCACATGCCACGGCACGACATCCACCCCTCTAAACTTGCACATCCTCCGGTATGTGCCACAGCCAATGTTTGCAGGTTCGACTCTCTTGGAGTTTCTTCTTCTTCATCTTCACTAGGTGATTCCAAACCTTCATTCTCGCTTACTTGATCAGTCGGTTGACTATCCTCTCTTCTTTTGAATACCTTGATTCTCTTTCTTGCAATGGGTATCTTTATCTCTATTCCATCCAATTCAGCCAGGGTGTAAGTGGCATTGTCATGTACGTACTTGACTATATACGGTCCAAACCATCTTTTTGAAACCTTTCGCATGACAGTATGCTGATTATCAAGACTACTGTCATACACTAAAAACCCATCTCCTTGCTTAATTACCTTCCTTCTTAGTCTGTGTCATCTATCAAAGTAGTCCTTGCTTTTCAACTTGGCATTCTTTAATCACGGGGCCAATGGTAAAGGGGCCCAAATGAGAAAAGGTCTATCAAAGAGAAAGGTTAACCAATGGAGCAAAAGACCTTAGGGTTGTCTTCATTAAAGCCTCCAAAGGTAGGTGTTAAAAGCTTTAAGACATAGTCTTTAAAATTTTACTCTTTAGTCACTAAAGTCCAAGCAGGCAAGGGGGCAACTTGCTTAAGCTAGGGTTGTGCTTAAGTAGGGGGGTTTCCTGCTTACCAAATTCAAAGTACTTGCTCCTAAAGAGGGGGCGATCCCTACAAAGGGGGGAGGTAGATAGTAAGTGAGAACCTCACCAAGGACCCATACCCTTATGAAAGGAAAGGGGCCACTTGTCAAGTGTAGAGACACACTACTCAAGCAAGTAGGGGTTGTGCTTAAGCAAGGGATGTGCTTAAGCAAGGGGGGTGCTAGCTTAGCCTCACAAAGGGAAAGAAGGACACTTGTCAAGAGGCTACACACCTTGCCCCAAAGGAAGCCCAGCTCTCATTGGCTAGAGGGTTGGGCCCAATCAGCTTCAAAGGAACCCTAGGAAAGGGGGTCGACCTAGCTAGCTCTCTCTCTCTCTCTCATTTGAGCCTCCCACAAGCTCTCTCTCCTTCATTCTTCCCTTCACACACTCTTGGGAAGCAAGGATTCCATCTCCTTCTCCAAGCCTGAGAAGTTGAGTGCCTACTACCACAAGCTCTTGGCTATGGATGCAAATCCACACAAGAGAATGCTTATGCTTCCTTATCAATCTCTCTAATCTCCATTAACTCTATGCTAAGTATGCTACAAGAGCTATGAGTGATTATGTGCAAGGGGTTATTTCTTTCTAGTAGAGCTACTTCTACTTCTCTCTTCTTCCTCACTCCCTGCTAGCTCTCCTCACCTTTCATGGTGTTTGAGGTCTTGGGATTGAGGCTGGGCATTTTTCAAGTTCATGCTAATCATGTTTATTGTTGTAGTTATGCTAATGCTTGGTGAGTGAAGCTTACCATCTTCATCTCATCAAGAAGGTCTCAAGGAACACAAACAGTTGTGTTGTAAACAAGTCTTCCATCATGGAAGAATCTATAATACAAATGCCTATTGGAGGGGGGACCGGCTCCAACTAATCCGGTCCTCTATTGGTGTCAATTTCTCTAAACTCTCGCTCTCTTTTACAAGTATTGATCATGCCATGTTAATGAAGTAATGTGTTAAGTGTTGCTCTCTCTATCCAAGCACTTTCTTTCTCACTATACATCTACACACTAAAGAATACTCAAGGAAATGCTCAATATGTTATTTACTATCCGCTCCAACTCAAGTTAAAAGGCTAATTCCATTACATTGGTATCAGAGCATTTGGTTGCTCTTTTCTTTCTTAAGAAGAGAGGTCCTTAAGTAGCCTATAAATGGTTGATGTTGTTAATTATGTTAGGGTAAGTGGAACTGGGTTCTATTATCGGTTTTGTTGAGCCCGCTATGTGGGGGATGGTGCACACCTCGAGAGATTTGGACTTAATAATGGAGTCTTTTTAGACTTGTCTACGGCTTTACCATTATTGAGCCACAAGAAGTCCAAAAGGAGCTAACCCTTGGCAACTCTGCTATGTTAGACCTACTCCTCTACTCTCTATAATTAACCACTTCGAGCCATGGATGTAGATACTTAAGAGCCGATTTTCAAAGGCTAAGAGGAGTGGCAACTAAGGTTTTGAATTGCCAAAGCATACACTAAGTACATACATAAATTTTGTTAACATGGCTGACAATAATCAAGAGAGTAGAATGAACATTGATAGCTTTGATTTTGCACATGAACATTGATATCTTTGATTTTGCACATGAAGGTGCTAATGATGATGCTCCCATGTTTGTGAATTATCTTGTCACTAGGTGACAGCAAGCTATGGGCAACCTTGCTTTGCAAGCCGAAGTTACTCAACAACTTTGTGCTTATGGAATTTCCCTTCCTCTCCAAGAGGAGAGAGAGCTCATGAGGCCTCTTGAAGAGACCCCCAAAAGAAGACTCTCTCCCATTCGAGAGGAGGAATCCAAAGAGCAAGAAAGCAATGAAAGTTTAAGTTCCTCTGAAGATGTGGCTCCGCGAAGACGGCGGTCTAGACGATCGCCCACTCCTCTCAAGAGGAAAAGATCAACACATAGTCCTTCTCCTCATCACTCTGAAAGGCAAGAGAGGAAACAAAGGAAGAAAAGGGTTAGGAAGAGGTCACCCTCTTCTCCTTCTTCTTCACCTTCCTCCTCTTCTGACGAAAGTTATGGCTATTCTCCTAGATAATACAAGAGGGGAGGACATCGAAAATCATTTCCTGCATGGTGAAGGTCACAAAAGCTAAAGAAGTTCAAGGAGGGAGAAAAGAGTATCTCTTTTCTCACCTATGATGGCACCTTCGGTGCTACCTACAAAGTGTTGGCCTTCATCCAGCAATTTGATGCGGCCTTTGGAGATGAGGGCTTCACAGAGTCCTCCAAGCTACGCCATGTAGCTATGCACTTCCAAAAATCAGCTTGTCAATGGTGGGCTAGCCTTCGTGGTAATGGTGAAGCCCCAAAGACATGGAAAACTCTACAAGTTTCCATCATGAAGCAATTCCTTGCAAGGGATGCAAAGGACAAAGTGCTTACCGAATGGCACAGCTTGAAGCTCCTCTCCCATGAGTCTATCCACAAATATGTAGACAAGTTTTGGGATTTACATCTCAAGGCTACTGTCTTTCAAAAGATAGACTTTGCCAAGCAAAGGCAGCAATTTTGTGCGGGATTACCTGAAGAGATGGCCGAATACATCAACTCTCAACAGCCTGGTACTATTAGCGAAGTAATCCATCACACCATGGTTTCTTCACGCATCAATTTCCATCAAGGGGCTAGACGTAATTTCAAGCCCATGGAAAACAAAGACAAAAATGATGCAAGGGGAAAACCAATGTTCAAAATACTTCCCAAGTCAATTCCAACAACAACAACAATCGGTCCAAGGAGAAGGGAGTTTACAAAGGTAAAAACAAACTCTCTCCTGAAGAGCTTGAAGCTTTTTGCAAGGACCATAAGTGTTTCAAGTGTGGGGAGCAAGGACATGGCTATCGTTCTTGCCCCAAGAAGAATACTCGCAATGAGACTCCTAGGGCTTCCACCATCGAAGCTCCAAAAGAGGATTCTCATTGCAAAGGATCATTACTTTCCTATGCTTGGGGAAAGGTAAGAGAGCATGATGCCTTCATCTTGTTTGACCCTGGCTCTACTCTCAACTTCATATCAATAGAGTTGGCCACCAAGTTGGGCATTCAAGCTTTTGACATGGGAGATATAGTAGTGGCTGATGCAGCTTTCAAGGGACAACAAGCCTCCATTACTCCCTTGATTGGGAAGTTGAGGCTTCATGTCCAAAGCTATGTTGACAAAGAAGATTTCTTCGTCTCTCCTCTCCAACATGAGGATGTTATCCTAGGGGCACCATGGTTTGATCGCATGGCTGCCAACATGAAGTTCCCTGAAAGGAAAATCTACTTCACCTATAGGGGAAAGAACATGTATATAGATTCTAGTGAGAGTGGTCGCACTATTCCACTTGTAAATCCTCTTGCTTTTGATAAGTCAATGAAGAGCTCAGTTTCTGCGTACATGATTTTTGTCAAAGAGTCTCTAAAAGATACTAATGTTTCATCAAATGTAAATGGTAGGAATCAAGAAGAGTTAGACTTGTCTAATTTTCTTAAAGGATTCCAAGATGTGTTCATCGATGATATCCCTATGGACTTACCTCCAAAACGAGGGGATGATGATCATCGCATTGAGATCCTTTGTGGAAGCTCGCCACCTAACAAGCCTCCTTATCGAGTCTCACAAGCTCAACAAGCGGAGATCATGAGGCAAGTACAAGAGCTGGTAGACAAAGGGATGGTGAGGCCTAGTTCCTCTCCCTTTTTTTCTCTAGTCCTTTTAGTACAAAAGAAAGATGGTACATACCGTATGTGTGTGGACTATCGAGCACTAAACCATATCACTATCAAAAACAGATTTCCCGTACCTCGGGTAGAAGATCTATTTGATAAGCTACAAGGCTCTACCTACTTCAGTAGGATTGACCTTAAGAGTGGCTATCATCAAATAAGGATAGTGGATGAAGATATCTTAAAGACCGCGTTTTGCACAATGTTTGGTCTCTATGAATATCTAGTCATGCCTTTTGGCTTGACTAATGCACCAGCTACGTTCAATCGTTTGATGGAGAAAATTTTTAGACCATACCGCAAATTCACTGGAGTGTTCTTTGATGATATCATCATCTACTCCAAGTCTTTGGAGGAACATAAGCAACATCTCCAAGTGATTTTTCAAGCATTGAGGGAGAACAAGCTTTTTCTTAACCAAAAGAAAAGCGAATTCTTCCTTCAAGAGATTCAATACCTAGGTCATATTATCTCTAAAGATGGTATCCAAATGGATCCATCAAAGTTACAGGTAATAAAAGCATGGCCTAACCCAAGAAATCTACATGAGCTAAGAAGCTTTGTTGGTATGTGTGCATACTATAGACGCTTCATAGCAAAATTCTCTCAAGTAGCAGGACCACTACACGACTTAACTAAGAAGAACGTTAAGTTTGTATGGACTGCTAAGGAGGAAAATGCTTTTGAAAATCTTAAAGAGAATCTTACTTCCCAACCAGTCCTCGTGCTTCCGGATCTCTCAAATCCATTTGAGGTCCAATGTGATGCTTGTGGCAATTGCCTTGGAGCTGTTTTGCTTCAAGAAGGGCATGCCATAGCATATGAGAGCCGAAGGCTCAATATTGATGAACGAGTCTTGGGCATTTATGAGAAAGAGCTTTTAGTTGTTCTACATGCCCTGGACACATGGAAGCACTACCTATTGGGGACTCCATTTATCCTACGAACCGACCACCAAAGTCTCAAGTATTTCATGACGCAAACCAAGCTTACCGACAAACAAATGAGGTGGGCAAATTTTCTTTCGCAATTTAATTTGCATATTGCTCACATAGCTGGTAAGCACAATCAAGTGGCCGATGCACTTTCACAACGACCCAAAGTTAATGCGGTGTCTATAGCTACTCACAATGATCTATCCACTATGATAGATGAGTATGCTACTGACCGTGACTTTAGAGACATAATGTCAGCCCTTGCTTTGGGAAAGAAAGAGGAACCATTCACCTTGCAGGATGGTTATCTTCTCCACGGCAATAGGCTATGTGTTACCCATTCCCTTCGAGAGAAAGTTATGTATGAATCCCATGCTCCTCCATACGCGGGGCATAGAGGTATTCAACCTACTCTCCGAGGAGTAGAGACGTACTTCTATTGGCCTACCATGAAAGTGAACATACAAGAGTATGTTTCAAAATGTGTAGTATGCCAAAAGAACAAGTATGATAGAGGGAAGCAACCTGGATTACTCCAGCCATTGCCTATTCCAAATTCACCATGGGAGAGTATATCCATGGATTTCATCTTTGGATTACCTAAGTCTATCCATGGGAATACAGGAATATGGACAATAGTTGACAGGTTTAGCAAGCAAGCACATTTTATTCCTGTCAAAAAGACTATTAAGGCACATCAAATGGCAACTCTCTTCATATCTCAGATTTTCAAGCACCATGGATTACCCACATCCATCGTGTCAGATAGAGATCCTAGAATGACCAATAATTTCTGGAAAGGTCTCTTTGAAAATCTAGGAACAAGATTGAATTTCTCTACGGCCTATCACCCACAAACGGATGGCCAAAGTGAGATAGCCAATCTTATGATACTCGATCTACTAAAGACTTATGTTACAGAAGTAGATCAACGCTCACAATGGGAAAAGTACTTACCTCTTGTAGAGTATGCCTACAATAATACTGTACATACTTCTACGGGAAAATCACCTTTTGAGGGAAGACCTAAAAGTCCCTTGCTACTCAAAGTACAGGGGAAGATCTTCGCCGCCGATGAGTATAGCCGTGACCTACAAGAATCTTTTCAAAAGATTAAGGAGGCTATATCCATCTCTCAACAAAGGCAAAAAGCTGCTGCTGATAAGCACATAAGAGCCTTAATGTTCAAAGAAAATGATTGGGTCTTACTCAAGTTTCCTAAGGCTCGATTAAGGCAAACGACGAGAAAAAATCCTATGGGCCATCAAAAGTATTATGCTAAACTAGTGAAGCGGTCCGGGGCGGGCAACAAGAAGAGCAACCTCTAGACACCCTTCAAGGCTCCCGTGCTGCTCAATGGGGCTGGGGCACAACACAACACAAACCAAAACAACAAACCCACAGCCAAATCCCAACTACACAAGGGGCACCACCTAGTTTAAGCGCGAACTAGGACGCAAAAGAGGAGAATCGTTAGAGCAACCCACAAACAAGCAAGGAATTTACACTAACCCTAACACCAATGGAACACTCTCACACACTAAAACACGAGAGAGAGAGAGAGAGAGGGAGAGAGAGAGAGAGAGAGATGGTGCTCGGGCTGCTTTGAAGTGTATCGTTAATGATCAAGCAAACATAAATATATATATGTAAGAAAGAGAGAGAAGGGGGAAGGGGGTGCTTGTTGCACTAATGCCTTCTTACAAATCTGTCATGACCAATTAAAGTGAGATTAGTATTTGTTCAACATAGCCTGAGTAAATTACACCACAACACATCACAAGACAAAAGCAACCCCAATCACTGTCTTAAGGCCAGGGGAGTCCTCTCCACCCTGTCACCCTCTTACAGCATGTGGGATTTATGGCTAAATTGATAACAATACCCGGAGACAAGCTATCAAGAACTTAAATAAAACACCAAGACACTTACACATCATTATTTTCCATGACTTCACGTTGGAAGGGAGACAAGGTATCCATGCTTAGTCCAAATTCACCCTCCTTGATTCAGCAAAAGTTGGGCTTACACTAGTAGGAGAAATGATAGATTTTCTACTCTCAATTGAATGATCACTCTCTCTTACAATGGCATAGAGTTCCCTTGCTAATCACCCCTACTACAACACATACATATGCCTAATGCCAATGAGATTCCACTCAAGAGCTCCTTCTCAAGAGGTTGAGCTTGGCTTCTCAAGCTATAGCATAGTGCTCTTTCTTCTCCTTTTTTGTGCTAGCTACACCCTCCTTTTATAGAAATTTTGAAGGCTAGGGTTACTCCTCTAACCATGGTTGGGTTAGATTTTCATCAATTTACCTAATTTCTTTTGCTTGGAATTATCAAGAAGTTGGTGGGGAAAGAGAGAGGAGAGAAATGGAGGTGATAGGACTTTTCATAGTGGGTTAGTGTTAGTAGAGTTAGTATTAATTTACAAATGGAATTGGATATTTACAATGGGAGTATCCATGTAGGATACAAATAAGGAAGAAAAACTCTTAAGAGGTAAGAAAAGGTGGATTTCTTACAAGGTTGATGGTCCAAGTTTCTTGAGTAGGGCCAATTTTGACGCTTGTTGACGGTCCACTAGCTTTGATGGTACATTTTTTCTCCACTCTTGACCTTCCTTGAGAGACAAGATAATTGAATCTGAGTAATCAACCACCATGATGCTGTCTTTTAAGAGAAGAGACTGAATTTTGTGGTTTTTTGATAGATATGGGTAATTTGGAGGAGGAAAAATGAGACTAGGTGGTCAATTTTGGAATGGAATTGTGTGTGGGAGGTATGAGTTCACCATGGTTTCTCTTATTCTTCAAGGTTGAGGAGAAGGTGAGTAGGGTGCAGAGAGAAGTGGTGAGAGAGGTGGGGGTGATGAGTGGAGAAGTGTGTGTGAAAGAGGAAAATGATAAAGTGGAAGAGAGAGTGTGGATGCATAGCATGGGAAAACTGGGGTCCACTAATAAAATCATAGCTCACAGCTCGTAGCTCAAAAAAATATGAAAAAATTTGAGACAAAAGTTCAGCCCACGAGCTACAACTTTTATTTGTATCACCTTTTCAAATTCGGAGAGCAAGTGAACTTTAAAAATTCAGCAAAACCGACTGTTTTTTTCCACTGCACAAAGTCCTTGTGGGGTCCTTCTTTGGATGATTCTTTTGAATACCTCCAAGAGTGAGCCCTCCATAGTGCATGTATGCATGCCACCTACCCTTGACCTTATTTGGTAGGTCTATAATTGAAGATATTGTTGAGATCATGATATAAGTGAATAGTACAACTAAGAAAATCAAATATTGAGGGGTCTAAAAAATATGTACATGTCAAATATAAATAATATAAGTGGAAAAAATATAAAGGGATCAAAAGAAATCTCTCTCATTATGAGGCTACCATAAAAAGATAAATATTTTTGGTGTTCTAATTTTAAAAAAGAAAAATAAAATAGATGTAGGAAGGGAAAAATCACAATGGTGAAAAAATATACGCATAAATAAAACTAGTTTTTTTGGATTTTTGTTGGGGTGGAGTTACACCAAATATAAGAGACGCTTACATGAAAATATTTCTATATGGAATAAAGAGTATGAAAAATGGTAAGAAAAATTGGAAATGGTGAGGCAATGTACACAGCATAAATAACACACACCTAGGTAGAAATATTTAAATAAATACCAAAATAATTATGAAAAAATATTTTATTTAGGCCCTATATACAAAGAAATATTTACATACGCATGGGCCATAATATACTTATATTTTTTATATTTTTTATTTTTTTGGCTCAACTAGCCCAATGACTAGCTAATTGAGGGTTTTTTATTTCAGTAAGGAGATATGGAAAAAGTCCCCTAACTCACACGCACCTATATACAGTGAAAGGGTGAGGGTAACCACAGTGTTTGAGTGATTTGATAGGGTGAGATAACTCACTATGGCAATTACAGAGAGCCGAAAAACGGCTATCACTAGCAAAAAGATACTATGGTCCTTTCCAAATTTTGAACCCATCAATGAAACGGCTTATCAACTCAAATTGCCCAACCATTGGCTCATACAAAATGCCTTTCATGTAAGCCTACTTAAGCCCTACAAAGGAGAGCCACCAAGTGAACCAATTATTGAAGACCCTCCCGAAGTTGAAGGCCAAGAAGAGGTGCTACAACCCGAAGCTGTCCTTCGGAATGAAGATAAGGTACTACGACAAGGTAAGATTATCCGACGGTATCTTATTAAGTTCAAAAATTATCCTTTTGAAGATGCTAGATGGATGCAAGGAATACAGCTTAAGGATAGTATGAACCTTGTCAATGCTTGCAATGCTACATCAGAGTAAGCAAATGTACAAACTTCTTTTAAATGACTCATGCTTTTGTCTTATAAGACTAGTCCTCTATTTAATTGTGCACAAAATTAACTAGTATGCATGCTTAGAATCATGTTTGTGATGACGACGTCTCTCAAACACCAAGTAGAATTTGTCACTCTACTTTGGGAGAATGAAATGGACTAAAGAGCAGACATGCTTGTGGCACTTACGTCTCCCAAGCACCAAATGGATTAGTCATCCATCTTGGAAAGATGTCATAGGGTAAAAAGGGATCCTCTACCCGCTAAGTAAAATTGACTAATGACTAAGGCTTTATCTCTTCTACCTCATAGTTAAGGTGGACTATGATTTCAAGAGAGAGGTAATGTCATAAAATCTAATATCTGACCAACCCAAATGATTTTCTCATATTAAACTGATCATTTAATGTGGGAGAATAAACGGGAACAAGGGTTAAGATATAGATGTGCTTATAGATCTATTTAAGCACGGGGCCAATGGTAAAGGGGCCCAAATGAGAAAAGGTCTATCAAAGAGAAAGGTTAACCAATGGAGCAAAAGACCTTAGGGTTGTCTTCATTAAAGCCTCCAAAGGTAGGTGTTAAAAGATTTAAGACATAGTCTTTAAAATTTTACTCTTTAGTCACTAAAGTCCAAGCAGGCAAGGGGGCAGCTTGCTTAAGCTAGGGTTGTGCTTAAGTAGGGGGGTTTCCTGCTTACCAAATTCAAAGTACTTGCTCCTAAAGAGGGGGCGAGCCCTACAAAGGGGGGAGGTAGATAGTAAGTGAGAACCTCACCAAGGACCCATACCCTTATGAAAGGAAAGGGGCCACTTGTCAAGTGTAGAGACACACTACTCAAGCAAGTAGGGGTTGTGCTTAAGCAAGGGATGTGCTTAAGCAAGGGGGGTGCTAGCTTAGCCTCACAAAGGGAAAGAAGGACACTTGTCAAGAGGCTACACACCTTGCCCCAAAGGAAGCCCAGCTCTCATTGGCTAGAGGGTTGGGCCCAATCAGCTTCAAAGGAACCCTAGGAAAGGGGGTCGACCTAGCTAGCTCTCTCTCTCTCTCTCTCTTTTGAGCCTCCCACAAGCTCTCTCTCCTTCATTCTTCCCTTCACACACTCTTGGGAAGCAAGGATTCCATCTCCTTCTCCAAGCCTGAGAAGTTGAGTGCCTACTACCACAAGCTCTTGGCTATGGATGCAAATCCACACAAGAGAATGCTTATGCTTCCTTATCAATCTCTCTAATCTCCATTAACTCTATGCTAAGTATGCTACAAGAGCTATGAGTGATTATGTGCAAGGGGTTATTTCTTTCTAGTAGAGCTACTTCTACTTCTCTCTTCTTCCTCACTCCCTGCTAGCTCTCCTCACCTTTCATGGTGTTTGAGGTCTTGGGATTGAGGCTGGGCATTTTTCAAGTTCATGCTAATCATGTTTATTGTTGTAGTTATGCTAATGCTTGGTGAGTGAAGCTTACCATCTTCATCTCATCAAGAAGGTCTCAAGGAACACAAACAGTTGTATTGTAAACAAGTCTTCCGTCATGGAAGAATCTATAATACAAATGCCTATTGGAGGGGGGACCGGCTCCAACTAATCCGGTCCTCTATTGGTGTCAATTTCTCTAAACTCTCACTCTCTTTTACAAGTATTGATCATGCCATGTTAATGAAGTAATGTGTTTAAGTGTTGCTCTCTCTATCCAAGCACTTTCTTTCTCACTATACATCTACACACTAAAGAATACTCAAGGAAATGCTCAATATGTTATTTACTATCCGCTCCAACTCAAGTTAAAAGGCTAATTCCATTACATACTGAGCTATGTGTTGTGCAATCAACCCATAGAGCATATGGCAATAGTTTGGCCACTCACTAATTCTCCCTTCACAAGCTTTAGCCAAGGCTTTGATGATTGGCGGATGCCCTCTTTCAGTTTTTTCGTTGCCTTCCGGATTGTAAGCGGTGGTAAGGGAAAGCTTGATTCCTATCCTAGAAAAAATTCCCTTGCTTCCTTGGCATCCAGCTCTCCTCTGTCTGCAATTATCTTTCCCACATAACCATAGCAGCAAATTACATCCTACATACTGCCTCTGTAGTATTTGTCCTTAAAGCTCTCCCTTCAATCTAATTAGTCAAGTCTTCTCTTGCAAGAACCAAGTACCTCATCTACTAGAGCCCTAAAGGCATGGTGACTAGATCCACAACCCATTTGTAATGCATGGCTAGTGGATAAGTAGGATGTAACTTATCACGATGTCGCACATTTGAATACATTTGACATGTTACACATGATTCCACAAAGTGGGATACATCCTTGTACATACCTTTCCACCAATACCTTTCCTTTAGCTTTATAAAGGTTGCCCACACACCACGGTGTCCAGCCCATAGGCTCTCATGAAACTCCTGCATGAGCTTTACTTGACTTTGTTTATTACATACTACCCTTTGTGGTATAGCACCCTCTGTTTTGGTTGTTTCCATAAGTAACCATCCTGCAAAAAGTACCCATATGCTTTTCTGCATGTCCTCTTAAACTCATGCTCAGACCAATCACCCTGTTTTGTTAAAGTACTCAAATAACGACCAATAAGCAACCAATCTCCTTCATACCCATCTTTTAAAAACAACTTAAGTGCACTAGGTGTTCCAACATCATTATGCTCAACATGATTAATGGAGTAGAACGTCCTTGTGCCTACATCTTCACTATCATCTCATGTCTTGTTGATCCTCATACCTTGCCCTTGACAGCATATCCGCTACCGGATTGTCTTTTCCTGCAATATGCTTGAACTCAGGATTCAAGGACTTAATGTAGGAAATCCATCTTAGCATGGCAATGTCTAGTGTTGAGCAGCTTGTAATCATTCCAAGGAGTGACAGACAATCTATTTCCACAACCACATATGCTCCAATCAAGTACTCCTTTTCACACTTTAGTGCTATGACCATGCACCACAACTCCCATTTTACATGTTGGTAGTTCCTTTGTCGAGTACTTAGAACCTTGGCTCCAAACCTTACCACATACTTATGTCCCCCTTCGTCATCCTGCCCTATTGCCCATCCAATTCCTGTCGGACTCGTATCCACTGTCACTATTACTGGCTTTCCACACTCATAGTTTACCTTTCTTAAAGTCGGTGCTTGTTGTAGCAAATCCTTTAGCTTTCTTATAGCCCTTGCTTGTGTGTCTCCCCAATGAAAATTTTGATTTTTCCTTAACAACAACTGGTACAAAGGATCTGCTACATGTGCATAATGTGGAATTTATATAACATAAAACACACATGCACCAAGAAATCTGTGAACTTCACTCACAGATATGCATACCTCCTTCATCTTTTGAATTGCATCAATTTTTGCTGGACAAGGTCGTCTCCCATTGGGACCACACATGTGCCCAACAATCAACACCTCCTTCACTCCAAACATAGACTTTTGTCCTGAGAGGGTAAGGTTCACCTCTGCCAGTCTGGATAGGATCTTGTCACAATCATCTATGTGTTGTGCCACAAAGTTGTGGCACCCCTTGGAATCCAAAGCTTCATCTTTATTACTTACTTCACATCCTTTGATAGGAGCATCATCAAGAAAGGACATAGTTACTTGGGGAATAAAGCCACGTAAGACCTTATTCATACCATTCACCATATGTGCAACCGAATTGGTTGCTCCTTGAGGTAAGGTACACATCCTCACCAAACCCAAAGGTGTCCTCATGGTAGTCAGATCCCTGCATTCCATTGCTAATTGGAACTGATCATACCCTGAGTACAAATCTCCCATAGAATATATTTCCCTTCTTGCAAATGCTTCTGCAAACTCATCCAGAATTGGCACTGTACCCGTATTCCTGATTGTTGTGACTTTGTTGACCGGCTGCATATCTTGGATGAAGCACAAAGCTCCATTCTTCTTTGGTACTGTGAACCACCTGTTTGAGTATGGAGCACTTGATCTTCTCATTTAGCAGCTCAATTAACTTTGTTAAGTGGGCCTTTGGAACTGGTATTGGTCGTAAGTTCCAAGGTACATGAGGGATGGTAAAGATCACCATAGGAGCAACAATGGTAGGATCAACACATCCTATCTCATGTGGCTCAAATGCAAATGCTTTTCCATGTTTAGAGAGCATCTCTTCAAAACATTCCCTTTCAACCTATGTCAAGGAGTCCTCATTCCCAATCTTCAATTGCTTTAGAGACTCCTTTGTAAACCTATGTCCAATCCCTTTTGGATCTCTAAGACTAGGTTGCAAAGAAGCCTGTTCTAGCTTTTCCTTGCAGTCCTTTGGCAAAGGAAGTGCCACTGGTTTTACCTTCTTTGCCACAATCTTGTACTTGGTTTCCACCTTTACTTCATGTTTTTGCTTCCTATCCTTTTGTTCCTTTTGAAATGCCCCAACCAGATTGTACATTTCATGTGAGCACACATTCACTATCTCATTTTGGTCATGTGAAGGATAATCTACTATAGACTGCAGATCTTGTAATGTGTTCACGAAGGAAAACTCCTCAAACACACCTATTATGTTTTCATTGCTTCCTAGCAGACCATGTTCTTTCCACTCCTTTTGTAGACTATGTACATGTTTGCGGGAACCTCGACTCAAGTTCTCACATTTTAGAAAAGAGACATATCCATATTCTGTTAGACGTGCAAAACCTGTACAGGAAACCTCCTTATATGAGAACCTTTCCATTTTTGTACCATCGTAATCCCGCTCTACAATGGTACTTGGCCCGAACCCATTCTCTCTCGATGATCATAAAACTCTTTACTCAATCTGGGCAATGGGCGCTCTCGGAGACTGTCACGATTTCTTTCATGATTCACACAGACAGTGAGAAATTGAACAGCAAGTTTTCCATCTTTACTTCTTATCCTAGCATAAGCAGAAACATCATCCATTACCTTTGTTTCCATTCTAACCCCTATAATGTAGGGTTTTCCAAGGATGAGATCATAACAAGATGTGTCTTGTACAAAGAAATTTTGCTCTTCCTTTACATCTCCATTAGTCACTTTCACACTTGGACAAGCTGCATATAACTCACCTGATGAATTATTTGCTACCTTAACCATCCAGGCATGATCTGTGTCCATTGGTAATTTGCACTTGTTGAATAAGCTCTTTGACATTATGTTTATTTATGAGCCATGGTCAATCAAGGCAACAAATGGCTCTTCAAGATCACCCATCTTGACCATTGTCTCAGTCATAGCTCTTGCCCAATGATTCCTGGAAAAGTGACTTCTTGGACTGGCTTCGTACTCCTCATCCCCATTTGAAAACTATACTTGCTTTGTTCTTCCAGAAGAATGGTAGCACCCTACGACATCCTCATCATGCTCTCCGTCTTCCACCTGTATTACATGTGTCTTTAAGCTGATTTCAAGATAGCCAAAAGCGACTAATCATAAAAACTTAGCGAGCGATAAATAAAGATTTGCCAAAAATAAAAGAGGTGAGAGAGAGGGGGGGAGCACCAAATTATGGGGGAGGAGGCAAAGGGGAATGGTTTCAGCAAGAGTTTGCCTCTACCTCTTGATGATATCAATGATCTCCTCGTGAAACTCGCGCTTGGCT
This sequence comes from Adiantum capillus-veneris, assembly GCF_014529385.1. Lineage (NCBI taxonomy): Eukaryota > Viridiplantae > Streptophyta > Polypodiopsida > Polypodiales > Pteridaceae > Adiantum > Adiantum capillus-veneris. Next base: position 42,918,855 of record NC_140950.1, on the reverse strand, counting down.
ATGCTAAGGACCTCCCCCAAGGTAAACTCTATATTGCTATTCAAAATTCTTTCTTCTAGGACTTTCTTTAAGTCTGTAGTAGCCTCAATATCAGACTGTAACTTATAAGTTGGAGTTTTAGGCTTACCTTTTGATGACTCCTTTTATCTCCCAGTTGTACTTTCTTCCAAAGTCGCTTCAAGTGGGGATGCTTCCTGTGTCGGAGGTGCTCGAGGAGGTATTGTGTCGCTTCTTCTAGTAATTCTTTTTTATGGTCCTTCATCACCACTCTCTCACCTGCGCTTTTCTTCCACAAACACTTCGTTGTTTTGACATTTTGCAATATAGGCATGCACTGACAAGGAGTCCAGAAGGTCATTCCATCCTGTTTCTAGACAGATACAGTCACCTGCTTCATGTAGGACTTCTCTTGTAAGCTTCCCTTTCTTTGCCAGCTCCATAGCACTTGGCCACAGCTTACCATTTTCTTCAAAACTCCTCAATGGTTCAATCTTGACTATATAAGTAGATGCCTCGGATGCAGAGATGGCATGGGTAGTGGCCATATCCTCTACCAAGCTCTGCATTCCTCCTTTCCCAAAGTTAGTCCTTAAGGGTAAACCTGCCTCCCTTAAGTGAATCTTCCCATTCTTGAAGAAGACAAGATCTTTTCTCAAAGCTTCACAGAAGCTGTCACATTCTCTCCTAGCATGCTTTGTGCTGTCACACCATATGCATCTATGAACAAAACCTTCTTTAGGTTGTTGTTTTTGCCTTGAAGATGGTGCCAACGGTTTCCCCTTCTCTTCAATATTTGTGAGTTTTACTTTTAAATCCCTCATACCTTTCACAAGCTCATCTATTACAGCGTCATCAACTTTTGGAAGTATAAAGGAAGAAGGCTCTACCATCTTTTCAGAAGCTGTGGAGGTAGATGGTGCACTACCAACAACCATCTTATCCCATCTCCTTTGGCGCTTGGCAAGTAATGAAATAGAAGCTTCAACTTCATTCCAATATATCTTCAGTCCCTGCTCAGCATCTTTGTCCTGAAGAAGTAGCTCCAATTGCTCCTGGAGCTCCTTTCCTATTGCTTGTAAGAAGAGCTCTGTCTTTTTTGAGTCAAGTGTGACCTTCTCTGTCCTTGTGAGTTGAGCATATCGTCGCTCAAACTCCCTGAGTAGCTCTGTTGGAGAGAGCCCCTCCTTCGGCTTGGCTACCCACTCCAGGAAAGTTCTCTTTGTTACTCTCTCAGAGTCCTCCATGAAATACTCCTCCTTCATCGCTAGCTTGAACTCCTCCCTATTTCTTCCATGCTCATTCCTGATTCCTCTCACATGCTCTCTAATCTTGGGAGTCAAAGCAAGATCAAAGCTTTGGAGCATCTCATCTTCTGGCACACAATGCAACTCCATCTCCTTTACATAGCCATGAAGATACTTTGTCACATCTTTCCCATTAAACTGGTCCATTTTGTGCACCACTGCTTGAACAGCTTTGGTTGCTGACACTTCTCGTCCTTTTGTAGCATGTTGTTGTTGCATAAACAAGGAAAATGCTTAAAACATTTGCATTGTAGCCGGATCAAAAGGCATACCTTGCTACTGCGGATGATGATCACCCATGGTTGAAGTAGCTTGCAGATCCCCACTAACTCACCCTAAAATACTTCACGTCGGGTTCACCAAAAAGTGTGTCAAAGAGTTGGCGGTCTTGCTAGGAAGGCGCCGGGCCTCTAGCTGTGAGGGTTTGTGGGGAGACTGTAAAGGCTTTCACTTAAGCAAGCTTAGTGTTTGTAGCAAATACATTGTGTGTAGCCATTGGAATCTTACATGCAGACACACACATACGCACACGTGAAACCCTCAAAACAAAACAAAGATGAAAACATCAAGGCTTTGATCGTATCTAATCAAAGGTAAGATGAAAGGGTTCACTGATGCATTTATAGCAGTAAGTCGTTATGCTCCAAATAGACTATGAATGGTTCTTTGAAACTGTAACTTAGTGCTTACAAAGATGTAGATGTTTTGCTTAGTGATAGGAGTGAGCTGTGTGTACAAGTCTTCTTGGTTCATAGTAATATTAAGAAAGCAAGACTCAACCCCTAGAGGAGAATAAATGTGCACATCGGAAGAATTAGAGTTTTCTAGTAGTGGCAAAATAAGAGGACGTGGAGAAAGAAGAATTTCTTGCAGTCTTTCCGGCCCAAAGACTAACACAATTCTCTGTTGGAAGTGGATTTTACGGCTAATACAAACGTTAATCCTAATATTTTTCACAAAGTGAAAGGGTTGAAAGGTTACACCATTGGGATTATTCATCTAAGAAATTAGTTTAAAAAGCAGTCAAACAATGCAAGAAAGAGATAAGAGAGACAACCAACACACAAAGACGCACACAAGCTCAAGCCAAATAAGTTAAGCACGCCTCAAGACTTTGTGGTCTTGTAGCCAACTTAATGAAGTAGAAGATGAGTAGTAGTACCCAACACTATTTGTGAGCCACCAACAATGCGTCTTTATTGATGAAAGAAGGTTAAATAGAGTGTATGAGTATTACAAGGAGGAGATAGAAGGCTTGAGGCATGAAGTAGCAAGCTCAAGATGTGTTGGGCTGAAATTGAGAGAAAGTTTCACTCAAGGAGATGGCTAGGAGGTTGGGTGATGTCTTGATAGAGTGGCTTGATTATGGGGATTTCTTGAGCGCTTGATTGCTTGATGTTTTGCTTGATGCCCAAGTGAGGGACAAGAGGCTCTATTTATAGGTGAAGTTGCCCCTTGAAGACGATATTTGCTTAGAAATATCCAAGGGATTTTTATGACAAGTGTCTATATTTTCAAAATATCTTGAAATTATCTAAAAAGTTTCTAGATCTTTCTCTTCAAGAAATATCTGGAGGTTCTTCTATATCTTTCTCCAAATATCTTCTTCTTGCCGCCACATATCAAGGGTTAAGCCTCCAAGAGTTGTTGAGCTATGGTGGGAACATGTGCATAAATTATCTTTATAAAAAATTGAGAGAGAGCTTGGCATACATCATGGATGAAATCAAACAAACTCGTAACCATTTTTCTAAGGGATTTTTCTAGGTCAATAATTACTCCAAAGTGCACCTACTATGTGTAGAATGACACCTCATGGGGTATACTATGGCTAAGGCCACTTTTGACCATGCTACACATGTCATATGCCACTTAGGATGCGTAGTACTCAGGCGGTCCGGGGCGGGCAACAAGAGAGGTGACCTCTAAACACCCCTCAAGGCTCCCGTGCTGCTCAATTGGGGCTATGGTAGCCACAAGCACAAACACAACAACAAACACACAGCCAAACCCAAACAAGATAGGGGCACCACCTAGTTATGGTATGCGAACTAGGACGCAAGACAGATTTTGTGACAACCAAGAATAGGTGCCACAAAACACACACAAGCAACCTCACGCCAAGACACACACAAAATAGAACAGAGAGAGCTAGAGCAAAGGAAAGAGAGAGAGGAATGGATCTTGCATAATACCTTATTTGTGACTTGAAAATGGAGATGGTTCGTTATGATGCTATCCTAGAGCTTGTCGAAAACTCACTCAATACTTAGTGAATGCTAAACATTGCCAACACACACACACACACACTGTCTTAGGGTGTGGGAGACTTCTCACCACAATACCCTCTTACAATGGACACAAAATTGGCAATGTAAACACACTAAAACACTTTCTAAACCAAGATCAAACGATAGAAACATCAAAATACACAAGTCACCTTGAATTCACCAAACCGTATCGCACAAGTGGAAGGACGAAGATTTGAACGTTGAATCACGCCTTTGATGCACCAAACATCAATTTATTGATGATGGAGGAACATATACAATAGTGGTTTTGAGATTTTGAACTCACTCTCTCTCGCTTGCAATGTGTATCTTGAAAACTTCCCTCACACCAACAGTGAAGCTCACAAAGTGGTTGCTATGCCTAAGTCTCTCCTCACGCATAAAGTGTTGGGGTGCTATGTGAGATATTGGGGGTTGTTTTACAAGAAGGAGAGGGGCCTACTTATAGGTTGGAGATCCATCATTAAGATTATTCAAAAATCCTAATTTACAATCTAACAAATCAGGATTATGATTTTTCCTAAATATCAAAACATTGCGAGCCTTCTTTGGCTGCTTGAGTCATGGATGTGGGCTCAAAAGAGAGCATTATTGATGGTAGATAAGGTGAAAGTAGAGTTTTAAGGAATGTGTGTGTGTGTGTGTGTGTGTGTGTGTGTGTGTGTGTGTGTGTGTGTGAGAGAGAGAGAGAGAGAGAGAGAGAGAGAGAGAGAGAGAGTTCCTATGCACATGTCTTGAGGTGAGGTGTCTTTTATGGTTAGGTCAATGGCTATTTTGTGTTAGTATGTTAGTGGTTAGTGTTAGTAATCACTAGAAATTTAATGTTATATTTACAATGCGTAGAATGGGGTGGATGGTTGAAGTAAGATGGTTGAATGAAGTGAGGAAATCCTTGTGATGGTGAAGCTTGAAGAAGTACTTACTTGTGTAGGTTCCCAAAATGACTATCGATCATCTTCTCTTCTTTATACCACCGCCGTCAAGGTTGATTACCGCGATGAAAATGAAAATTCGGTTGATGAGATTTCTCAGTTTGCAGAGGTTAAGCATGGTTTACATGCTGAATTATATGTATCTAGAGAAGGGGTAATATGGAATTGTACTTTGGAAGTAATATAGAGAGGCATAGAGATGGTGTATGTACATGTAGAGCTCATATGAGAGCTATGGAAGTAAGAGGCGAGGTTAATGGTGAAGAAGGTGAGATAAACCATTGAAGATGCAGGTTTGAGTGAGGGATTGAGAGGAATGTGTGTGTGTGTGTGTGTGTGTGTGTGTGTGTGTGTGTGTGTGTGTGTGTGTAGAAGTTTGGAAAGAGGTGAGAGAAGACTATGGGCTACTTGTGAGAAAAGTGGGCAGACTTGGGTCCACTCAAAAAATCCTAGCTCACCGGTGGTTGCACCAAAAATCACCAAAATGTTTGAGGTAATTATTCAGCTCTTGCTCCACATTTTCTCTTTCGACCACCACTCCAAATTCGTAGTGAAGATGGGTGCCAAAAAGCTTGTTTTTTATGCCTGCAAAAGTCTTTTAGTGGCCCCCTCCTTTGTTGAATTTGTACAATGCATCCAAGAGTGAGCCCCTCCTTTGTCATATCATAATACAAAGCATCCAAGTTTCCCTTTACACATGCATGGAGGAGGATTATTGGTGAAGAAAGCAATATATACATGATGGGACTAGTGTATGGACTATTCATGGATTTTAGCTCAATGAGCACATGGTGTTAGAATAATGAGTAAAAATAAAAAATAAAAATATGAAGGAACTATGGATATGGAAAGATATTGGAATCATATGATATGGTCCCTCTTTGTATTATTTTGGGTGAAAGAGGAAAAGGTATGCAAGTAAATAATATAATAAACGTGACTAAGGGAGTAGAAATCAATTTTTTGTTTTTCTCAGGGTGAGGGTGAAAATGTGGGGGTGATTTGTATAAAAGAAAAATATGAGATTAAAGTATGTACACATTGGCAAATATATACTTATGGTGTAAGAGGATGAAAAAAGGCATACACAGGTTTAATAAAACACACACCTAAGTATAAATATTTAAATAAAATACCAAAATAATTATAAAAATCCTTATATTTATGCCATATATACAATGCAATATTTACACATAAATGGGCCATATTTTATTTTATTTTTTTGATTTTATTTATTTTTTGACTCAACTAGCCCAAATTACTAGCTAGCTGAGGATTTTAAGGAGATATGGGAAAAATTTCCAAACTCACACACACCTATGTACAGTGAAATGGTAGGGATAGCCATAGTGTTTGGGTGATTTTGGTAGGGTGAGGTAGCTCACTATGGCAATGTTGTATAGCCAAAAAACGGCTATCATTAGCCCCCCCAGGATGATGGTATATTCATGTACCATCACAAAGCATCTTTTCCAAAGAGAGTACTTCAGAGTCCTTGACAAGGTCTTCATTGTTTGGCCCCTTGGCATTTTGGCTCGAGTTACACTCATGCTTCATGGAACAATACTTACATGAGATAGCTCCCCTTTGACAGATCTTTGGTAGATCCTTTGGTAGAAGGCAACTCAAATAGGGCTTCAAGCGATACCCGTTTACCTTCCTGGAATGCTCTTTCCCATTCAAGTCTGTAAGCTAATAGTAACTTGAATTGAAAGCCTTCTTAACTATGTATGGCCCCTACCATCTAGTTTCAAATTTGGCATCAAAACAATTATCGAGTTGATTGTCATACCTTAGCACAAGATCTCCTTCATTGATCCCTTTGTCCTTTAGTTTTTTGTCAAGCTTCTCTTTTGCCTGTGTAGCTTTCCTCTTGTAGCACTCGTATGCTACTTCTCTTTTCCACTCAAGCTCAGCTAAGGTTAGAAGTCGATCCATCCATGCTTCTTGATCATCTTGTGCTTCTTTGCCATGAAGTCGCATTGTTGGAATGTTGAGCTCAATTGGTTGTAAAGCCTCTTGACCATAGACCAAGTGAAATGGTGTAAAATCCGTGGCTTTCCTATATGTGGTTCGATACGCCCACAAGGCACCATCCAAGAAGTCATCCCATAACTTTGTCTTGTTTTTCACCATCTTTCTAATGATGCCTGCAATGACACCATTAACTTTTTCTACCAAACCATTTGACTGAGGATAGTAGGGTGTACTGTGACGATGTAGAATGTGAAATTCTTCACAGACTTCTGTGAGCAAGCCCTTTCTAAACCCTGGACCATTATCAGAAACAATCTCCAAAGGTGTGCCAATCTACAACAAATGTGAGTGTAGACGAATTTGCTCACTGTCCTCTCATTTACCTTAGCCACACTTTGTGCTTCCACCCACCTAGTCATATAGTCTACAGCCACTAGAATGTAGAGTTTACCATTTTTTGTCCTAGGCAGAGGACCCATAGCATCAATGCCCCACTTTTCATTTGCAAGCACGATTTGCCTTGGACCATAAAAAAATCTTCTATTCCCATTTACCTGACAATTGTGACAACTTTTACACCAATGTTGGACATCCACATGCAGACTTGGCCAAACATACCCCGCAAGCAAAATCTTCTTCACAGTTAACTCTTGGGAAAAATGACCACCACATGCCTCTTCATGCAAACCTTTTAGAATGGCTAGAATCTCCTCAATAGTTGGTACTCTTTTGCACACTTGATCCTTCCCTCTTTGATAGAGGGATCCTTCTAGGAAGAGATACGTGCTTGCCTTCTTCATGAGTATCCTCTTCTGAGCCTTCGTGAAGTCTTGTGGAAACTCACCCTCCAAAATGTAGCCAATAATGGGAGCCAATGACTCCAATCCCTAGTATCTTGGTTGCTTCACAGCAGTTGCCACCATGATGACCTTCACTTCTTTCTCAACACATGTAACTGCTTGTTGTGCAAGTAAATCAGCATCTTCATTTTGTTTCCTACGAATATGATATAGTTTCACTTCTTCAAACTGATTAAACAACCTACGAATGGCGTGAACTTTTTAGGTTTTCATTCTTCCATGCCCAAATGCCTAAAATTTGCTTCACAATGAGAAGTGCATCTCCCTTTACCATGAGATGTTGTATACCTTGGCCAATGCACATCTTTAAACCATGAAGTATAGTGTCGTATTCTGCTTCATTGTTTGTAGTTCAACCTTGTAGATTGACCTTCTCTTTCATGACCACCTCTCCACTTGGGTTGAGCAACACTAGCCCTCCCCCTGCTTTTCCCGTGGCTTGTCAAAAATCTCCATCAAAGAACAAGGTAAAGGCATTAGAATACTTGTTGGTGGTGGCAATGGTAGGGTTTAGTTTAGGCACCTTAATCTCCTTCTCATGTACTCTATAAGTGAGAATCCCTACCAATTGTGCACCCACACTATCTTCTACCTTGAAGAAGTATTGAAACTCTTGCAACTCCATAATCCACTTTGAGATCCTCGTACTAAGATTCATTTAAGATGACACCCAAGGAAACAAATTTTCTGCAGTGAGAATTACAAAAGGTTTTGGTAACAAGTAGGATCTAAACTTTCTCGCCGCAAACATGAGAGAAAGCATCATGAGTTCTGCCTCCATGTAGCCTCTCTCTAAAGCATTCATGACCCTACTAGCAAAGTAGAAGGGTCGCATCTTGGTACTGTGGGGATCTTGTTGTAGCAAAACCGCACCAATTGTTTCTTTCCCAACACTAGAGCTAACAAAGAATGTGTACTCCCAAGAAGGAGGCATGAGTGTTGGCAGCTCTGACAAAATGACTTTAATGTTACAAAAGTACTCTTCAAGATCATCAGACCATGAAAATTCTACTTGTTGTGTCAACTTTTGCAAAGCGTGAAGCAACTCTGAAGCTAAGTGAATGAAGCTTGACATATACTTCACCTTTTCAATGAATGAGGTGACCTCTTCGAGATTCTTGGGTGAAGAGCCTTAGCCTTTGAAGAATCCACCTCAATGCCTCTATAGGAAACCTTGTGACCAAGCAAGATCACTTCATCCTCACCTATGTGACACTTGTCGGGGTTGAGTTGACCTCCCATGTTGTAGAGCTTCTTTAAGCCTTCTTCTACCCTTTGTGGATGCAATGATTTTGAGCTATAAATGCAGAAATCATCAATGAACACCCTAATTGACTTTCCAAAGAATGCTTGAAACACCATGTTTATGAAACGTTGGAATGTTGCAGGAGCATTTGTCAGACCAAATGGCGTGACTCTAAAAGCATAACAACCCCAAGGAGTGATAAAGGTTGTTTTCAATTGATTCTCCAATGCAATCCCTATTTGAAAGTAACCTCAGTAGCCATCACACAGTGTACTTCTCATGACTAGCTACCTCATTTAGTATCTCATCCTCAAATGGGAGGGGAAAGTGATCTCTTTTTGTTGCCTCATTGAGTGGACGGTAATCCACACACACCCTCCACTTGCCGCTTTTCTTAGGAGTGACAACAACGCGAGAGACCCACTCCGAATTCTCCACTGGATAAATGAAACATGCTGCTAGAAGCTTTCTTACCTCCTTGAGTAGAGTGTTACCATGCACCGAGCGATTTTTTCGGAGCAAGGACAAACCCGAGCAAGTGTTTGTACACCATATAGTAAATTTTATCCTCAACAGAATATTTATCATTTGTTATATATTCATGCACCACAACAAAAAGGGTTATCAATGGATAGACTACCTCCTGAATTCCAAAAGATCAAAGTTTACTTTTAAGAAAGTAAACACAATATTTGAAATTATTATCTTTTCTCTTATTCTCACATGGGCTTCACATGTTTTGAGCATAAAGTAAGATTAATAGACTAATAAGAGCTCTAGCCCTGTACTTAATGCTCAAATCCTCAAATCGTAAGTTTCTTTTTGTAAGGTCATTTGTAGTCCTCATGTGTCTAGTACTTTGGTTCTTGATTGTCATTTATAATTGAGAGCATGTGCATCCTTCCTCATCTTAGACGCATCAATTTGATAGCAATTTATTGCACCTCATTAGTTCATTTATACACCAATCGTCTTTTCCATGTTGTCTTGCCCTATCTATATTATAGGGTTGTGATCTTCATACAAAGACACCCTTCTTAAAGGACACATCTCCAACAAACACCATTAATTATGAAAGACTTATTTTGTTACAATAAAATCATGTTTTTCCTTAATTGACCAATCAAGGACTTTTTTAATCAATTTACAAAAACAACAACCAAAATTTATAGAGTTTTATGCCTAAAATTTTCTAGAAAGGCATCGTCATAATTGAAAAAAGTTAGTTGTGAATAAGTAAAATAATTAGGATCTTTTTACCATACAGTGTGGCAACCTCAAAGCTTAGGGGCGTGAGTTTTCATATGAAGAGCTTCTTCTACAAAAGATTGAAGATGCTACTCCTTTCTATTTTGAATCATTGCTAGAAAAAGTATGGCAGATGTCAGATATCAGGAAGGCCATAACATCCATGACTCAATGGACAAGCACATTATTATTGGAATATGAGTTACATCCTTGCTCATGTGAAATATTCATATCACCACCATTTATAAGAGGTAAATTCTGCTCCAATCTATGAAGATCAAAGCCATGCCCTACTCTAAAAGATAGTATTGGAGCCTTCTTCACATCTGGAACGATAGTTTCAACAAGAGGGAAAGCGGCTCTAGTGACTTTGCACACTAACTTTTTTTGCGGGAAAATGCAATCTTTTTTGAGCTTGTGTCTGCTCAAGATAAGTCTGTATGGAAATCTTACTAGCTAGATGACGGAAAGAGCTGCATCGTATTGACAATGCATTGTTTTGCGATTGATCATGTCCGTCCACCAAAAAGAACGACGCTAAGTGAGAGAAGATGCTTAGATCTCTCTCTCTCTCTCTCTCTCTCTCTCTCTCTCTCTCTCTCTCTCTCTCTCTCTCTCTCTCTCTCTCTCTCTCTCTCTCTCTCTCTCTCTCTCTCTCTCTCTCTCTCTCTCTCTCTCTCTCTCTAAAATATCATATCAAGGGCACATTAATTAGCGATCGATTTTCAACAAAAATGTCATAGAAAACCGGTCTTTAGTGTATTTTTAAAGCAAAAAGGGTAAAAATTATCGGTTAGTTTTGAGGGTCGCCTTAAAGGAAACCGGCTGGATTTGGCAGATTAAAGTGTTAAACCCTCAAAAAAATCCTAAATTTTATGTGGTGATTTTCAATGCTCTCCTTTTTTCCGTTGATTCCTAGGTGTTGGGAAAAAATGTGTCTCAGCTTAATATTGTGCCCTTTTCAATTTCAAAAATGCCAGTATGTCCCAACAATTTTTTGAGAAAAAAAAGTACGACACGAATCCCAAGAGATGCCTATTGCAAAGACAAAGGATGGGACTGACAAAGGAAGGGCGTGGAATCATCTACTATAGCATGCTCGCACGAGCAATAGCGTGGGGTCAATGACACACAATCATTGACGACATCATGGCCAGGCACTGTAGGGCTAATTTATCTTTCCATTGTGCACTAAGAAATATTCTCTTTGTTGTGTGCCTCAAGATTTTTTATCTTCTCCAAGCTGTGTGTGTTTTCCTGCAACCCTAATTCCAACACTTGGTATGAGAGCAAGTTGCGTTCTCCTGGGCATAGTCTCCAGCGTCGCCAGCACTCGCGTGCTCACTTTCTCCGATTTGGGTGACCTTTAGTGAGTGTCAGTAGGTCGACAAATACTTCGGCTCATTTCGGCCTCCGTTTCCAACTTTCCACTATAAGTAGTACGTTGTAGGCAATTTTGTCCTTTTGTGCAAAATTTTTGTTATTACAATTTCTACAGAATAGGCCGCTTACAGTCTTCTTTGGGTTGTGTTTTATAGCATGGGTTGGTCTTACTTCGTTTTTCTTCTTTCCGGGCAGTTTTCACATCAGGTGCAGTCACTCACCATAGCTGACAACAACAAAGATGTTTTCAACATGTTTGCTGTTGAGGATAAATTGGTGTCACGTGCACATCTAACCCTATGTGTACGTGGACAAGCTACTTCATGACAGGGGTTCAGTTAGCCTAGCTTAGGAAGTGTTCTGGCACCTTTGTGAGTTTGTTCGCAGATTGTGCATGTCCAGGCACTTAGAGTAGATGCATATCCTCTGGTTGCACACAGCATGATCATCAGATTTCCATCAGAACCCATCAGGAGCATTTTTACAGTGCATAGATCTATTTTTCCTATTTTAGCCAATTTTCACTTATTATTTTTAAGTGAGGATCTATTTTCCCTATTTTAGCCAATTTTCACTTATTATTTTTAAGTGAATTTTGTTGGGAAACTGGTAGGGCAAAATGAGTACTTGGATGTTATATAAGAAACCCTAGCACTAGCACTTTTTGGCAGAAGAAGCAGAGGACCACCATCAAGTGCAACTTCTCAGCAAGAACAACAAGGAAACCCTAGCATTTTCAAGCCAGCAAGATCAGCCAACGTTTTCATTTGCAAGCAAACCAACTAGCATTTTGCAACTTGCAGGTCAACCCGGTGACACAGCAGACTCAACAGTTTACCTAGCATTTCTACAGCAGGCCCCAATTCAGCCCTAGCGTTTTTGGAGCAGCACAGCAGCTCAGCGTTTTGCAGTTCCTCTGCGATAGAACCAAGATTAGCATCAACGTTTTCAGTTTGCAGCAGTCAGATCCCGCAATAGAAGTCCCAAACCTCGCAAATCTCACCTTCCCGTAGCAGATCTTCGTCGCACGGTTACATTAGCCACCGTTTGCAGATTCAGCCCGGAAAACACAGATTTCAGCCTCTGCGTTTTCAGCACGTTGTCGTCGCATCGTTGTCATCGCCGTCGCCATCGACATAGAGTCTGTCACAAACGGGAGCGCATAACAATATAAAATATACTTGGATAAATAGAATTTATCACTTAATAGTGAAGCCAAAGGATATAGAGAGAAATAGATATAGAGAGAGAGAGTGAGAAGATCGACACAGTAGTGGGGACCAGAAGATGGGATGGTTCCCCCCCTTAAAGAGAATCCTTTATTAGGGAGAATATTTTTACAAGCACAAGAATCGGAGAAAACCCCTCCGTTCTAAATCTCTGACTCGATGGTCGTTCCTTCCCGTAAGGGAAATCCGAGAGACAAGCTCTCAATCATTTTTCTGTCTGTACTCGGAGTTGAAACTCCACAGACAATTTTCAAATTTCGTTCCCGGAATTCGCAAGCATAGGCCGAAGCCTTCTCGCTTCTCCTTCGCGATGACGTACCTGCAAACACACATGCAAACACGCGACAACAATTCGTATGGCGAATCCACAATAGATACATGTCACTCTTGCGCGGGAAAAGCGACTTCCATGCTTCGTAGTCTCGCGCGATCTCTCGCGTCTTCTGGCGGCAGAGTCTTCTCTTGCTGGCATTGGTAACCTTCTTTCAGTGAGGGCCTGCTCGCATAGAGATCGCGGCCGTTTTTTTTTTCCAAATTTTGTTTTCATTTTTTTTTCGTTGTTCTGCCAGAAAAAGAGAAAGAGAAAACCTGTTGCCTTATTTATCGGATGGCTGCCCACTTATTAAATGGGCAGCCGGCATATTTTAAAACTAGTCTGAATCTGCCCAAAAACTCAATAAAACCTTATAAGTTAAAAGCAATGCTTTCACAGCACTTCCCAGGCGTCCCTGGATGCAACCACATGCACAAATGCAATGCAGACATAGATTCCTCGTGGGAAAGCGTTTGCTCTTCCCGGAAAACTCGTTCAAATTTTCCGCTTTTTAAGAAAAGCTTCTCAGAACCCATCTTTATTCTTGTGGTTGCGTCTTTACGCGGATTCCTCTTTCCAGTTCGGATTTCCTCTCGACTATGGATATCCCCTTTCCGAAATGCACCCGTCACCCACCTTGTGACGCATCAAGAATACCCATCACCTAGTCCTTTCCTACCGAACTTACGGTACAATCCCCTTCACGATGCTCTATGTCACCCATCCTATGACGCATCAAAGATGTCCGTTCCCGGATGGTCGAATACTTCTTACTGATGCTCCCTTTCACCCATCCGTTGTGACGCATCAGAAGTACCCGTTCCTTTTGGCCTTATAGATATTCCCTTTCACAGTGCTCCTGTCATTACTTTGAATGACGCACTAGGGATACTCTGTACTCGGATGTCTCCATTGAAAAAAACCCTTTCACTTAAAATTCCAATAACTCGTATAGAATTATTTTTCCTTGGTATTCCAAGCGAGAAAACCCTCTCACTTATAAATCCAATAATTCATTTAGAATTATTTTTCTGTCAGATAAAGCCAATTTAGCAACATCCGTCTCACTTATAAACAATTGTCCTCAACTGTAGAGGTCCAACTGAACTGCCGAGGAGAAACCGTGCTCAATGGTGAGTTGAGCTAGTCCTTTCTCAAAAGAGAACTTAAAAATTAAATTAAACAATAATTAAACAATTCAATACTTACCTTACCGGTTCATGTCTTTCCTCTAGTACCTCAAGGATATCCTTCACCTTTCATTAAAGTTACGAGCCATGTAAGAACTCGTCATTCGCGTCTTTCCAACAGATTGGAAGTTTCCTCATCCGAGAATCTGTTAACTGAATTTCACCTTCTCAATTCCGACAAGAATAATCCTCCTAGAAATCAATCTAGGTCTATGTCCTTGCGCATAATCTTGCGTTGTTAGTCCAGAGTGTATTAAACCTCTTGTGTCCTCCCACATAGGGAATGCCCAAGTCATAGAGCATTAAGCTCGATGTCTTTCTTTCACAAACACAGTTTGCGATAACATTAAAGAAGGTTCTTGTTCCGGGCTATTGCTCAACGTAGGCGGACGGTTCCAATCCGAAGATTCCTTGTGCACGGCGGCACTTCCTTCCAATCTTTTCCTCCTGCAAGTTATTACCACCAGCAGTGTTTTCCCAACGCCCATTAGAGTCTCTTTCTTACAGAATCATAAAAAAATGATTCACCTTGCGAGCATCAATGACGCCTTGCAAAATCTCAGGCAGATAGGATTCTAGCCATAACATTTTCTGAACGTATGTTCAAACCCGGTTCACGATAGAGTGAACCCTCTTTGATTCTTACCATTTTGAAACGGTTGGTGAACTATATTCTTACGAACATAATAGTTCGAATTTATTCCAGCAGCATGTAAATGCTACTTGACTTGCTCATGGAGAAACATATACCGCAACCAAAAGTTGCTACTGTAATGGTAAAAGCACATAGCGTACTCAATGATCGACGACCATAAGAAAACCTCTTCTCCGTAGAGAAACTCAAATTCCTTCTACCGAACACATCTCAATTAGAGATTCTCGTGTCAGAATATCCTTGCGCACAAAAAGGCGCTAAAGAGAGTATAACAAACTCTCATCCAGTTCCTTGGCGTAGGTCTGCATCTTCGTGTGTTATCCATGTACCCAAAGGTGTACATAATTCTTAAGATGTGTTAGAGTTTCGGTGAACTTGGGAAATTTCCTTCCCTTCATAAGATCCTTAGAGCAAAGACGCTCAACCTGACGATCCCTTGGCATGATCTTAGAGCAAAACCTGCCCATCAAATAAACTAGGATTTCAATCCTTGGATTCCCCGAGCACAGGCTGTAGTTGTCACTTGTTCCTTCCCTCGTAAAGAGAGTGTTCATTCATTTGTGCGAAAAACACTACCATGTCTTCCCTGACCGGGTAGGGAGTGTTGGTTCGTAAGCTTAGTGAAAGCTTTTCTTGGTTGAAATCTCGGAATGGTTCCTTCCTTTTTGCCATCCTACCCGCAATAGTAGGTAATTTGTTTGTGAACTACCGGATATGAGATCAATAGTTGACCTTCCGGATGGTTGAGCAAACCAATTCATCTCAGAAAACAATGTTTCAAATTGATCCTAGTCTCATAAATACTCGAGAGTGATTGTCTTGGTTAGACACATGCATATCTCGTGCATAAAAGCAATACGCATTTTATGAGTTCCTCAAAGATTTAACTTTGATCAAAGACCTGCCCTCTCACTTAAAGTTTGAGGGTCAAAAACTCAAGAGTTAGAATTCCCTTACTCCAAACTTTCTCCGAATAGCAATGTATCCTTCGAGGAGAGGTAACAAAAATTTGTTGTTTCTGTGTTCAATGGTTCTCATCCCACTGCGGGGATTGTATTCTATGTACACTAAGGTGTACACTTTCAGCTTTTATTGCTGACTCCACCATCTGCTGCAAAGTATCTTGCAGACGGGTTTACAAAATTTAGGCAAAATTCCTTCGTTAAATTTGTTCATCTTTCCTTCCTCAGAGAGGATCAAGAATGGGGCTACCTTGGCAAGAGTGAGCCACTACTTGCTTTGACTCACTCGTGTACCTATTGGACAAACCGATCCCAATCTTCTTGGATGCCTTCCTCAAAGCTTAGAGGAAAAAAATTTGTCGGAAAATTCAGCCTTGATTTGCTGTTGTAAGTTCCTTGCAGAGCTTTGGTATACCACCAAGTACTTGCTATCCCCTTGAGGTGTTTGGTCACACGCCTCACCTTCGACGCTTCTAAGAAATTGCCATTTGCAAAGGCAACTTCAAACTGTCGAATTAAAGCGGTACCTTTCGGGGCATCTTCTCTTCCGTCAAAAGTATGAAACTTGACCGGAGTGTTGTGAGGTCTAAATACCTACTTCATATCCTTCCCGGAATGACGGGATTTCATGGCTATGGTTCTAAATTGACGTTCATGGATATTTTCTAGATTCTGAAGGATCTCGAGCATTCCGCTCCTTGGATTCTCTAGGTTCTTGAGCATCATGCTCTTGTTGCCTTCTCAGAGAATCCCAAGTCTTGTGTCGACTTCTTGCAGAGAGAAAAAAAAATTCCAACTCTGCGAGCTTTTCCTTGCAGGGTTAGGGTTCCGCCTGCTTACTTCTCTCTTGGCTTGTCATGGCTTCTTCCCGTATCTTCCCAGAGTCGTCCTCCTTTACAGAAAAAGAGAGGAGACCATGCTCTGATACCACTGTCACAAACGGGAGCGGATAACAATATAAAATATACTCGGATAAATAGAATTTATCACTTAATACTGAAACCAAAGGATATAGAGAGAAATAGATATATATAGAGAGAGAGAGAGTGAGAAGATCGACACAGTAGTGGGGACCAGAAGATGGGCTGGTCCCCCCCCCTAAAGAGAATCATTTATTAGGGAGAATCTTTTTACAAGCACAAGAACCGGAGAAAACCCCTCCGTTTTAAATCTCTGACTCGATGGTCGTTCCTTCCCGTAAGGGAAATCCGAGAGACGAGCTCTCAATCCTTTTTCCGTCTGTACTCGGAGTCGAAACTCCACAGACAATTTTTGAATTTCGTTCCCGAAATTCCCAAGCGTAGGCCGAAGCCTTCTCGCTTCTCCTTCGCGATGAAGTACCTGCAAAAACACATGCAAACACGCGACAACAATTCGTATGGCGAATCCACAATAGATACCTGTCGCTCTTGCGTGGGAATAGCGACTTCCGTGCTTCGTAGTCTTGCGTGATCTCTCGCGTCTTTTGGCGGCAGAGTCTTCTCTTGCTGGCGTTGGTAACCTTCTTTCAGTGAGGGCATGTGGTGCTTTTATAGCTCCTTGGCCACGGCACGAATAGCTGCTCGCATAGAGATCGCGGCCGTTTTTTTTTCCCATTTTTTTTCATTTTTTTTTCGTTGTTCTGCCAGAAAAAGAGCAAGAGAAAACCTGTTGCCTTATTTATCGGATGGCTGCCCACTTATTAAATGGGTGGCCGGCGTACTTTAAAAATAGTCTGAATCTGCCCAAAAACTCAATAAAACCTTATAAGTTAAAAACAATGCTTTCACAGCACTTCCCAGGAGTCCCTGGATGCAACCACATGCACAAATGCAATGCAGACATAGATTCCTCACGGGAAAGCGTTTGCTCTTCCTAGAAAACTCGTTCAAATTTTCCGCTTTTTAAGAAAAGCTTCTCAGAATCCATCTTTATTCTTGTGCTTGCGTCTTTACGCGTATTCCTCTTTCCAGTTCGGATTTTCTCTCGACTATGGATATCCCCTTTCCGAAATGCACCCGTCACCCACCTTGTGACACATCAAGAATACCCATCACCTAGTCCTTTCCTACCGAACTTACGGTACAATCCCCTTCACGATGCTCTATGTCACCCATCCTAGGACGCATCAGAGATGTCCGTTCCCGGATGGTCGGATGCTCCCTGTCACCCATCCGTTGTGACGCATCAGAAGTACCCATTCCTGGTGGCCTTATAGATATTCCCTTTCACAGTGCTCCTGTCATTACTTTGAATGACGCACTAGGGATACTCTGTACTCGGATGTCTCCAGTGAGAAAAACTATCTCACTTAAAATTCCAATAACTCGTTTAGAATTATTTTTCCTTGGTATTCCAAGCGAGAAAACCCTCTCACTTATTTTAGTAGGGCTACAGTGTCACTTCACAGGGCAGACAGTTGGACAGTTGGTTACATTGGGTCTGGTTCACACTTGACGGACCCTCTGGACGGACCCCTGGTCTGGGGAGTGACACGTGGCAGGGTACCTATCGACGGTGGTCTAGTGGACCTCGTGGCCAGGTCACCACATGGCTGACATTTATGAGCCGTTGGTGGCTCTTTATGGTGATATATATGAGTAGTAGCGTTTGGTCAGGGTATCTTGTACGTAGTCGTCTAGAGTGAGTCTATTCACAGAGCACATCTTCACCATCCCTACACATCTGAGGCTCGACGCCCCCATTGTACCTGTGAGTCTTGGGTTGGAGCTGAGTGTGCTGCCATGCCAGAGTCTGTATCAATATTTGAGATAATCGAGTCATATGTTCTGGTCTGCCGGCGTTGTGTCTTTGTGAGCTCTGTTGATGTCTAATGTTTCCTTTCTGTTCAGTTTGTTTGAGTGAGATTGTCACGCACATTGCACTGAGGACCACCCACTGTAGAGAGCACGACACATTATCCACGCTACAGGTGCTCTTATTTTGGCGATCACGGTGGGACCTCAACTGAAATCTCACTCTGTGAGGTGCAAATCTTGAAGCTAGTTAGGTTTATCTAGCTTCGCCGACCTTGCCTTGCACTGTTCTCCTATAGCCTAGTCCAATTGATCCCCTCTCGCCTGGTCCAACTGGTCTAGTCCTCTCTCGCCCTGGTCCAACCTATCCTCATCCCTGGTCTAGACCTCCTCGACCCTGGTCTAGTCCTCCTCATCCCTGGTCTAGCCTGGTCTAGTCACTTGCCTGGTCTAGTAGAGTCTAGAACAGTCTTCAACCAAGTTCAAGGTTTTCTTGCCCAACCTTTTAAAAGTATTTTCCAACTCAAAGTGGCCACTTAAGTCCAAAGAAAATAAAAGCAGAACAAGTGAAATTGATTAAGTGCTAATGGACCAACCCGATGAAGGCTTGGCACTAACAGGAAAAAGTCCATAAAGCGCAAGGGTAATTGCTAACTAATTATTTCAATCAAAGGCACATGTCAAGGATAAATGTATCAAAAGCAACCTTGATCAAAGGTACAGGACAAAGAAAGTGACCTAGAGCAATTATAGAAGTCTAAAAATAGAAAGTGACCGTGCTAAGCTCAAATCATTATATAACTCTTTAGACTCTACGTATGAAGTCTGGAAAGCCTTAGGGTGAAAATCTAAACTTGCCACAAAATGTTTAAATTTAGCAGATTTTGGGATTGTGCTAAGGTTTTGCATAGTTGCATTGGTATGCTCCTTTGTCTTAAAGCTCTCCTTGCCCTTTGAATTGTTGTCCATATCATTCATCTCACAAATTGTTACCTCCTCTTTCTTTTGGGCTGTTTCATCCGTCGTATACTTAACACTAGAATGGTAACCTAACAAGACATAAAAGTGTCCTTTCAGGGTTTTGGGAAAAAATTCCAAAACCATAGTAGATCCACTCATTTTGAAAAATCCTTTCATGAGCTTATAGTTCAATAACTACTACATACGAAAAAAATAAGAAACTTGTAATTTTTCTCATCCCTTGGTCACTACAAGCCTTCAAAGTTGATGGACCAGTGCATTTTGCCCAAAATAGCAATTTCTTACGGTTGATTGCATATAAATAAGAGTGGGGATTTTTGTAGGACATGAGATAAAATGCCCCGTTAACTTCAATGGGTTGGTGACCAAAACATATGGTTGCTTTTACCTCACTAATTTTTTTTGGGGCAAAAAAAATAGGTACAAAAAAGTTGCATTTTTGCCATTCTGTGGACCTATCATCAAAGTTTCTATAGTCACGCTCAATACAGATACTATATACATGTTTTCTTCGTTTCCTTTGGGCCTTTGGATTCAAAAGGATCCATGGAGCATGTCAAAAGGATAATGGATCTCTTACATGTCAGGCCAAGGGCCAACCAAGGGGTCACGGACTCGACCAAGGGCCGGTTGCCAGTGGGAAGGGGTCCGAAAGTGGCTACGAGCCTATTAAAGGGAGGTTGGGCGGATGGACTGGGACCTGGCAGTCCTTTGGTTTTAGATTGGTATCAGAGCTTCAGGCTATCTTTAGAAATGGGGCACGTTTTTGCTTTTGCTGCATGTTGCATGCACAACCAAAAAAGGAGGAGGAAGAAGAGGCCGAAGCCCGCGCGTGTGCAGGAACCCCTAGTCGGGGATGAAGGCGTCTGACAACCTGCACCAAATCGTATGGCGTTGGGCTCAGTGGGAGCGCAAGGGAAGAGCGGAAAAATTCGTTTCTTGCCCAGCCTCAGCGGACCTCGCCATCGCGAGGTAGCTCTCCAAGAAGCCCTGCGCAGTCGGCCATCGTCTGCAGCAGAGCTTCTCAAAAAAAAAAATACAAAAACCCTTAAGGGTTGGCCATTCACACCCGGAAAACCCTCGTGGGTTTTGAACAAGGGCCGTACCCTGCGTGCTTCCGATTCCGTTGATCTACGGCATTCTTCTCCGAGTCGATGGGCACACACAGCACACAAAGGTTGTGGATTACTGCATATTTTACAGTCCGCATCTGCTGAAACTCGGATTCTCCAGTTTCGAAAAGCCAAAGATTAGTTGCACATTTCCTGGTTTTGGCTTCTTGCATATGATGCAAGCCAACTCGGTGGTGAAGGTACTTCGATTCGTGTTCTCAAGCTTCTCATCGGCTGCACCATTTGTCGGAAAATTTCAAGTTCCTCTGGCGTAGTGCATAAGATGCAAACCCGCTCGTTGGCAACTCCAACTTGATCGATGCTTTCAAGCAGCAAACTTTTGAACCACATGAGTTGGTGCGTATGTATGGCTCTATTCAAGGGCACAGGGTGCGGATCTTGGTAGATGATGGTGCGTCGCACAATTTCATCAATTATAAATTGGTGAAATGACTCAAATTGCCCCAAACCCCGAGTTACCATCGCTACAAGGTAGCCATGATTAACGGCCATGATGCTGAGATATGGGAAACTCAGGTTAAAGATGTACCTCTGGAAATTCAAGGATACCGTACCTCTTTGGATTTCCAAGTCATGAATATGGAGGGGGCGGATGTGGTTCTTAGTCCTGAATGGTTGCATAGTTTAGGATCATCCCTTAGACGTAGCTATGAGCATAATAGTCTAATGTTCCAATCCAATGGTGTGCACGTGCTACTGTTGGGGGAGAAGGATGTACCTTCCTCACCACTTATTTGTACAGTTGAGCTTATGAAGCTCGCTTCTGATGATGCAATAGAAGAACTCTTTTTGTGTTACTCACTGTGCCATTTTATTTCCAATGTGGATGATGTTTTTAATGATGATAGTGTTTTGAATAAAACTTCCTCAACGCCGCATTCTTCTCTCTCACCTTCCAGCTATGCCTGCTAATTCAAAACAAGCAAATGTTGCTAATGAATTAAAGGAACTTTTAAGGGAATTCAAGGATGTGTTCCCAGATGATTTACCACTAGGGCTACCGCCGACACGTTCTATGCAACATGGCATAGACGTGGTTGCAGGTAGTAAGCCAGTGAGTAAACCGCCTTACAAAATGAGTCATTCTGAGGCTGCTGAAGTGGAACGTCAGCTTGCTGACTATCTCAGTAGAGGGTTTATTCAACCAAGTTCTTCACCATGGGCCTCTCCCATTCTCTTGGTGAAGAAAAAGGACAGTAGTATGCGCATGTGCGTAGATTACCGTGGATTAAATGCGGTTACTGTTAAGAACAAGTACCCATTGCCACGAGTGGATGAGCTGTTTGATAAGCTCACCCACACTCATATATTTTCAAAGATTGATTTAAGATCTGGGTATCATCAAGTACGCAGCAGGCTTGCGGATATACCCAAAACAGCGTTCTGAACAAGGTTTGGACATTATGAGTTCTTGGTGATGCCCTTTGGGTTAACCAATGCTCCCGCTACGTTCATGACACTCATGGATAGTGTCTTGAGACCATACTTGGAAAATTTTGTTATCGTTTTCCTCGATGACATTCTTGTATATAGTGCCACTGAAGAAGAGCACTTAGCACATTTGAAACAAGTGTTTCATTTGCTACGCCAAAATCAGTTATATGCCAAGGAATCCAAATGTGATTTTCTCAAGGAGGAAATTCACTACTTGGGGCATGTTATTTCGGCTGCAGGGTTACAGCTGGATCAATCCAAGGTGGATGCCATTCGGAGGTGGCCCTCTCCCAAAAATTTGGAAGAGCTCCAGATTTTTTTATGCTTTGCAGGTTTTTATCGTCGATTCGTTATAAACTATGCCCATATTGATGTTCCCATGACAGATCAGCTGAAAGCCAAGGGCAAGACCTTTCAGTGGGGATTAGAACAACAACAAAGTTTTGACAAACTTAAGGACACATTAGCCACAGCTCCTGTTTTGGCTATTGTGGATCCCTTAAAGCCATTCAGTTTGGAAACGGATGCTAGTAATCGTGCAATTGGAGCAGTCCTTCTGCAGGAGGGAAGGCCAATTGCATTTGAAAGCAAGAAGCTGGATTCAGCACAGCAAAATTACTCTGCTTACGAACGAGAGCTCTATGCAATAGTGTCTGCTTTAAAGACATGGCGACATTATTTGTATGGTGCACAGTTCGAGATTGTGTTTGACCATGAAAGCATCAAGTGGTTCACACAACAAAGTGATTTGAAGCGTCGCAAGGCCAGGTGGGCTGAGATTCTTCAGGAGTATGATGCCAAGCTACGATATCACAAAGGGCGGTACAATGTAGTGGCTGATTCTCTCAGCCGAATGCCAGAGATCAACTCTCTCCTTTTCACAGAATTGCGGAGTGAGTTTTTAAAATCTCTCAAAGGTAAGTGCAAGCATGATACTGCATACTCCAAGGTGTGGAGCTATGTTAGAAAGATGGATCCTTCTCACTCCAATGTTGGTAGTGATTTTGTTTCCTCCACACCCAGTTCTCCTCTTTTGAGTGATGAACTTCAGAGATGGAAGAATTTTTCCATAGATGATGGGTACCTACTCCACAAGGGGAGAGTGTGTGTACCGACGGACGCGGACATTCGGCGCCAAATTATTTATGAATGTCACGATAGTCCAAGTGCAGGGCACCCGGGAATTAAGAAAACTTATGCACTCGTAAGACGACAGTTTTACTGGCCAGGTTTGCATGGGTATGTTCAAGACTATGTCTTGCATTGCCAAAAATGTCAAGTTAATAAAGCAGAGCGCCTGAAATCAGGAGGACTCTTACATCCTTTAGAGATTCCCAATGGTAAATGGGAAAGTATCTCCATGGATTTTATTGTGGGTTTACTAACCACTATTCGAGGACATGACTCGGTATGGGTGGTCGTAGACCGGTTGACTAAACTTTGTTGGTTTATTCCAGCCAAGTCAACCATTAAGACTCCAGAATAAGCAAAGTTATTTGTGGACAATCTTTACAAGTTGTATGGATTGCCAAGTAACATTGTGAGTGATCGTGATCCCAAGTTTAACAGTCATTTTTGGAGGGCTGTTTTTAAACGATTGGGTACACAACTTAATTTAAGTACGGCTGATCACCCTGAAACGGATGGTCAGACGGAACGAGTCAACCAAGTGCTAGAGGATATGCTACAAGCATACGTTAGCAAGAAGCAATCAGATTGGGAGGGTTATCTTCCTATTCTTGAGTTTGCATATAATAGTGCTAAGCATGTTACAATTGGTTTTAGTCCATTCATGCTTATGTATGGTTTTCAACCTAGATCACCAGTGACGGTGGGGTTGGCAACTGAGAAGCTCCAACAGGTCAAGGAGTTTCTCCAAGATCATATGGACATGCTGAGACTTGCTCGTAAAAATGTTCGACAAGCACAGGATCGGTATAAAAAGTATGCTGATGAGAAACGTCGGCAAGTCACCTTCACGGAAGGGGAAGAGGTATTTTTGTGTGTGCCAGAGCATTCAGAAAGTTTGAAGACTGGACCTACACCCAAATTATCTCCACGTTATTGTGGGCCATTCAAGATACTCAAGCGAGTTGGTGATAGGGCCTACAAACTTGCATTACCTGCGCACTCTCGTGTCCATCCGGTATTTCATGTAAGTCGTTTACGTAAACGCTTGCATGGGGACGACAATGTTATCGGCCAGCAGATATTGGTTGATTTCACTGAACCTCCCACTCAACCGCATGAACCTGAACGCATATTAGATTTTCATGAACTCCGTACTCGTCATCATGTACGTAGGCAAGCTTTAGTCAAGTGGAAAGATCGCTCTGAAGAGGGTGCCACTTGGGAAAACATTAGTGTTCTTAAGAAGAAATTCCCCACTTTTGTTCTCGAGGACAAAAACGCTTCTCCAAGGGGGGAGTAATGTCAGGCCAAGGGCCAACCAAGGGGTCACAGAGTCGGCCAAGGGCCGGCTGCCGGTGGGAAGGGGTCTGAAAGTGGCTAGGAGCCTATTAAAGGGAGGTTGGGCGGATGGACCGAGACCTGGCAGTCCTTTGGTTTTAGATTAGAATTGGAACCTTGGGGGCAATGATAAAGTGCTAAATACAGCAAACATGAAAAAACTGGGTTTAGCATTATGACCTCTAGAAACCCATAGAAACTACTCAATATCTAGCCAAGTTTGTCGTCTATGATTAGATATGGTTACTACCTACAAAATACACACAATTGGCCTAAGAAAATAGCAATATTGAGAAATTTATACTTGCTACTCTAAAATGTATCGCATTCTTCAGCAATCAAAAAACTCAACCATCATCATATACTATACTATATAGGATATTAGGTCCCCCAAAACTCAAGGAAGATTACCTTTATGTTATACATTACACTTACACGATCAAAATGGAATTTGGATATCAAGAAAGCCACCAAAAAAATCATAAAAGTGCTAATTTTGGCCAAAAAAACAGGATTATGCAATTCTTGTAAATTGGTTATAACTTTCAATTTTAACACTTAGCTCTCCCTACAAGCATCAAAACATGTTGAGAACTATGAAGGCCTAACCTCTAACCATCTAAACCTCACAAACATGAAGTTTAGAGTGGTATAGTTGCCAAAAATTGAAAAAAAAACAAAAAACAAGACCCGTTTTTTCACACAGTTTAGGTTCAAAAATGTTGTGCAAGAGTAAGGTTAATGGTGAGATCGATACTAAAAAAAAAATGCTAAGTTTTTTTCAGCTCATAAAGCAACTTTGTGGATATATAGCACCTAGAAATTCATTTTCATACTCTTCAAATAATTCAAGCAAAATGGTCACTTAACAGGACACAAAAGTGTCAAAGGACATAAAAGTGTCATGTTACCATTCTAGTGTTAATGTGAGGCATGATGTTCTCAGAGGTGGGGGAATGACCCAAACTTGAGATCGGCTCACTCGGACTACTATGTAGTAAATGCTCAAGTTTCATGATGCAGTCTTTGCTTTTCTGTATATTCGTTAAGGTAGTTGCCTTCATTGGTTGTTGAATTCCATTGTTTGGGCTAATCTCTACATCTCCATTCAATGATCAGCATAACCCATTCGAAATTGATTCTGGCCCTGAACGTCGGCTTCGTGAGGTGAATTTCGGTGATATTGCTTGTGTCGTGGGAATCTGTAAAAAGGATAACTTGCATGTTAGTGCGCCCTTTTTAGGGAATATGTCTCAAATTTGTTCAAAACGAGCAATTGCAAGGCACTCTGTAAGATTTTGTGAATATAATGGCAATTCTTTACCTTCTTCAACTCAGCTGTAGGAGGACCCTCTTGATAGAAGCTTGGCATAGGGGATGCTTTGAATGTTAAGCTTCTTCGGAGCAGTTTTAAAGCCTCTTTCTTTTCTTTCTATCAAATACAATCATAATTAGAAGGTATTCTCAGCAGAACAACAGCTTCATGGCTCAACAGCTTGTGAAACACAAGATTGATGAAGTAGAGGCCTGTGAGTTGCATGAGGGAAAAGTATTAACCTTTTTTAACCTCTCTCTCTCTCTCTCTCTCTCTCTCTCTCTCTCTCTCTCTCTCTCTCTCTCTCTCTCTCTCTCTCTCTCTCTCTCTCTCTCTCTCTCTCTCTCTCTCTCTCTCTCTCTACTTTGTATTTAGTTTTCACATTTATTTTTCACACTTAGTACTTTAGTACTAAGGTACCCAAACATTGTAACAAATTCACCACTTTTGTATCAGTTTGGTCTCATAGGTCATTCTGGCCTTTTTGAAGACGTTAATATAACATTTCATTTCATTTCATTTCTCTCTCTCTCTCTCTCTCTCTCTCTCTCTCTCTCTCTCTCTCTCTCTCTCTCTCTCTCTCTCTCTCTCTCTCTCTCTCTCTCAAATGGTTTGAAGTTTTGAACACAAGACCCTCTCTAATGCAAGCTAAGCACCAAGCCATGCGCAGACACAAGGAGAGTCTCCTAAGGAGATTTGACTGCAGGAGACATTCACATAGGGAAACCACTGATTTCTTTAGAGCAAAGACTCGGCAGTCAGATGAATTTGCATGCAGACTGATGACGTGGAAACGTTGTACGAACAGAACCTTTGGGTGCTGGCTTTTGGACCATATGCTTTTAGACTTGATGCTTTTCATGTACTGCTTGAAGGTGAGACCAAGGGCCTTAAAATAGCTAGATTGGGTTCCCTCTCTGGCATTCTAACTAGGAGGTGAAGCAGAGCAGAGTTCTCAGAGTTTTACTTTGTCAAAGCAAAATAAAGAAATATCCAAAGGGAGCACCATCGTTTGGGGCCATTGCACTGTGGGAGTGGAACTCTGTCACTCCGTTTCTTGAGTGGATTCTAGCTCTTTCAATTCTATAGCTTGAAATACTAAACTTTTGTTAAAGTGTGTTCTTTCAGCGCATGTTGAACAGCGAGAGTTCGAGTCAAGTTTGTTAAGTTTTTGGCTGGACAACTTGCAAAGGGCTAATGCTACACCTGTTGGAATCACCGCAAGATTGCAACAAATATAATACTGAACCTATCAGTATGTTGAACCGAATAGTAGGCTAGTTGAGGGTAAGCGGAAAAGGAAAAATTCCGTCCCAATATAGAGAAAAATAGTGTAAAGCCCCAAAAAATAAGCTTAATTTTCTTAAAATTTCTCCTGGCAAATTCAAGGAAAGGAATTTGTATGTTTAAAAAAATGGTTTTTCCTGAACAATTGAACCGAGTAAGGGTACCAGCTCAAAAGTATTCAAAAAAAAAAAAGAATCTCAGATGATGTGAGCAGAGGCGACGATGCTACGCAGAATGAAATTGAAGCCAGTGGAGGCCTCAAACGTCAGGCGAGGGGGATACAGATCGTGAGCCGAGGCGTCAACATGGTGGATATTGTGCGTCAGGCCGTGCGCAGGATATAGAAGGAGTCCTACGTCAAGAAGATACGCCCTAAATACACACACGTAATATCTTCTTGCAGACCTCAACTGCCCCTCTCTTCCCCCGCCTTTCCCCCTCTCTCTCACACACACCGTCGACACTGCCGGTTTCGTAGGAGAGAGGAGGCGAGCACCTCTCTCTCTCTCTCTCTCTCTCTTTCTCTCTCTCTCTCTCTCTCTCTCATTTGTGCGTTGTCAAGAAAAGAACGAGGCTTTGCGCTCTCTATCTCTCTCTCTCTCTCTCTCTCTCTCTCTCAGTCACACACACACACACACACACACACACACACACAGGAAGCTACTTAACTAAGAGTCAGCTGCTTCCAAGAGTGTGCAGGGCACTCAGGCTTAAGGGCGTTGAGGTGATGGTACTCATGCAGGGTTGAGTGTGCGCAGAGGCAGCACCCGAGCTGAAGTTCGCACGACCGTACATACACCCACCCACACACTCGCACCCTCACGCACACAAGAAGAAGCACCCGAAACGAGCCCTAACCTATTGATGCAGGCAGCAAATCATGTGCGCAGAGACCCCATCAGCAGCGCAAAACATAGAGGGGATCAGGGGTAGCGCGCTCAGAAGCTGTCGGGAGCAATGAGAGTAGAAACAGAAGGCAACAACGCGAGCTGTAGAAGTAGGAGAGAGAGAGAGAGAGAGAGAGAGAGAGATTTTTTTAAGAAAAAAAACTCTCTAAAAGAGCGCGCGCGCTCTTTCAGAGATTTATTGTTTGGCATGAAAGGAAAAAGGGAAGGTGCCGACTCCTGAGGCGAAAAAGGAAGGCGCAGGCAACAAGGGTCAAGTAGCACCGCAGGAGGACGGGGCTCGTACAGAGCTCGACGGGTCTCGTGCAAAGCTCGACGACAAGAGTGACACAAGTCGATGGGGCAGGGATAGCGCATGGTCGTGCACATTTTTCTAAGAGAAAAATGATTGAAGTCACTGGCACAGAACATGCCTTCGCATGAGTGGTCTAGCGCAGCTATTGGCAGGGTAGATCTCGCGGTTGTCACAGCTCGAAACCCCATCCCGTCCTTCAATTTTGAGGCCTGAATTGCAAGGGAAGCCATCGCCTTAGTGGAATCTACGACGATTCTAGGCAATTAAATATCGAAGCTACGAGAAAGAGTGTTCAATAGCAATGGCATCTCTCAGTGGTCATGGCCGATAAAGCATAGGCCGATTGCATGGCATTACAAGCATTTTAGTATGCTTTGGCGATGAAAGAGTATGCAATAGCAATGGCATCTCTCAGTGGTCATGGCCGATAAAGCATAGGCCGATTGCATGGCATTGCAAGAATTTTAGTATGCTTTGGGGATGAAAGTTTGCTCGCTTTCTTCTTCCTTCTTTTGGTTGATATCGCATCCATGAAATCTCCCTCTCCCGGTTCATCTTTGGCCCTCTCGTGAAAGTACGGAAAGCCTGCGAGATGTTGGCATGAGATGAGATTTCTAGTTAGGGGAGGAGGAAGGCGGGCGTCAGAGAGAGAGAGAGAGAGAGAGAGAGAGAGAGAGAGAGAGAGAGAGAGAGAGAGAGTGTGTTGGGATTTGGGGAAGGGCAGCCATACGCGCACGAAGAAGTAGACGAGAGCGCTATCGTGGGCTTCGAGGGCTCTCTGAATGTACTAAGAATCTGTCAAACTAATGCATTTTATTGCCAGCACATCCCTACGATTTGAAAGAGGAGGACTTCCAGCACCCACATCTTCAAATTGGATGAGCAAGTGCATGTGCATGGAGATGGTACCTTGGAAATCAGTGGGGCGTTCAAGAATGTGGAAGAGAAAGGACCCGTGACATGGTATGCCGCAGAGAGATCGCTTGGCCGTTTTGTTCGTCAATTTCAACTGCCTGATAATGTCAAATTGGATGATGTGAAAGCTGTAATTAAAGCTGGTGTGCTAACCGTCACTATCCTTAAGAGACACCAAGTGAAATATGTTGCCAGAAATGTGCCTCCTATAAGCAAGCTTTAACAAACCTAGCTACTTATTTTATGTGCTAGTTGTTGTTGTTGCTTGCTTCATCAGAAAAAATGTAAAAAGGAAATGGTATAGTGGTCGTCAATGTGCGTCTTGCTTTGTCAAAAAAAAGGGAAAAAAAGTAATATATCAATTGCCAGTGTGTGTCTTGTCTAAGCCTATCATAGATGAGTCACCCCTTTGTGGTCTTCTTACAAGGTTTACTACATCATGAGTGTTGGGTGCTCTCGATTAGTTTGCATGAGTAGGCGGTATCCATTGCCATGGAAATAGCATGCCAATGTATTCTTTAAATCTTTTTAGAATTGTTTTTTGAGACAGACTTGGGCCATATTTATCAGTTACTTTTTGAAACAATTGTGCCTCATGCATGGTTACACATATACCAGTTATTTTCCTTACATGCAACTATGCAACTCTTTCGGTAATTATGCCAAAATGCTGACTTTTGCAAAGAGAGAGAGAGAGAGAGAAATCTAATCCAGTCTCCATCGCTGCCCTCTGCTAGTCCCCACCATCAACTATGGACTCTCCCTCCCCTGCCTTGCTTGGTCCAACATGTTCCCGATTCTTTACTCTTGTTGGTAATGACGATGGCGATGTTACTAATACTCCATTTGCCGCATGTTGTGCTGCCTCCCAACGATTTTCATTCAAGTACTGCACTCCCTTTGGCCCCACCTCCTCAATCTGCCGCTTTTTGATCACAATGTTGTGCCTTGATCCATGTGAGTAAGGGTCTTTTGTGTTGTATCCTTGTTTTTGTTAAGGTGCCCTAGTCTATCCACATGTCCTTTGAAGAGAGAGAGAGAGAGAGAGAGAGAGAGAGAGAGAGAGAGAGAGAGAGAGACCTATAGAACATGGAGGGCTACTCTATCAAATAGCCTATCGAGATGGTGTTGGTAACCCAATACATTCTAGTGGGTAAAAATTGCCGACTTCCAACACACAGCCCTGGAGCATCTCTCTAGTTTTTTCTTACCTGTGCTGATGTTGTTTCCATCTAGCAATGCAAACTGTGCTCATGAGGCGGTCAATATCGGGCATGCACGTGATTAATAGTCAGGACTAAGACTTTGAGCCCCTAGGTGGTCGGCTTCAGCTTCTTCAAGATATCTTTTCTGCCTTCAACCTGGGCATCACCCTGCTATTTGCGCCTTGATTGACCGGCGTCATGAGGTCCATTAATTGACTCGGTCACTTGGTGGACATAGCCATGTTGGCTCGCCTGGAGCTACATTTGCAATCGCTACAGGATGCCATACTTCACCTTCTCCATGACTCCCTTTTCTTTTGGGCTAGAGAGAATGGGCATACCCCATTTTCCCATGGGGGATCCCTCCATGTGGAAATACAGCCGCCTCCTGCACATGGCCCATTGGTGTGCTCATCATGAGGTTCTTCCTCTTCTCGCCGAGGCCGGCTATGATATTGTCCATGTGCAAAGGATTATATGTGAGATTCTTCCATGGTGGACGTACATTAGTATAGTGCCTGATGCATTAGGGAATTTTGACAACTTGGACCCCTGGTCCAATGTGATTTTCATAAAGAAGCAGCTGCAGCGCGAGTAAACGATGGATATGCAGCTAGACGGTGACAAAGAGAATGGTAGTAAGGAGTGTACAATGATTTTGGTCAGCCGCATGTCTGCATGGTTGGAGAGGTATGCATGCAACGTGTTGATCGAGGATATGCCCGTAAATTTTTTGAAGAGTGTGTTGGCGCTGCTCATGCACATGTGTCCCGCACCCAGCTTTGTGCAAGGCAGTTGTGACACAGCTTAAGAGGCAGATGTCGGAGGTCTTCTTTACTGGGCATGATGAGACAGTAAGCAGAAGGAAATTTTCAACGGGGGAGGGGGAGAGAGAGAGAGAGAGACACTACAACACGTCGCGCAAAAATTGGTGCAGGTACTGATGAGACAAAGCTTCTTTTAAAAGTAAAATGCACTAGAATAAGCATCGAAATACACGCTAGTATGGTGTCGTCGGTATATGCACCGGTATATACACCGTCAAAAAACGCGTTGTTATATACACCGGAGCACACGCTGTTACATGTGCCGGTATTTTTTTAAATATACCAACACCTCTTTTGAGGCCCCTACCGGTGCATGTACTGAATTCTATTTCGATGACCAAACCTACAAAAATGTTTTTGGGCAGAGAGGGCTGGGAACTAGTGCTTCATGTACTATCCTTTCCCTGCCAAAGATTCTTCCTTCACTTTCCTCTTCGTTGCTATTTCCTTCCATGCCAAATGGCAATGACTACACCCCATTAAAAGGGGGGAGAGAGAGAGAGAGAGAGAGAGAGAGAGAGAGAGAGAGAGAGAGAGAGAGAGAGAGAGAGAGGCTATCCTTTCCCTACCAAAGATTCTTCCTTTGCTTTCCTCTTTGTTGCTATTTTCTTCCATGCCGAATGGCAATGACTACACCCCATTAAAAGGAAGGAGGGAGGGAGAGAGAGAGAATGATGCCTATCCATTCTTGTGTAGCACAGATATGGAGGTCCATGGGGCGGACTAAGGAGGAGGGTGCCAATGTCATCAAGGGCAGGCTCAATTCAAATTTGACGTTTGGTATCTCTAAACAATCGTGAAGAAAATAGAGAGAATCGTAGTTACGGACCCACTTCCTATTAATTGCCATGTGGCAATTTCTAGAGATGCCTCTCTCCATTGTTATAGTTAGAGTTAGAAGTTGCCAAAAAAATCCTTTCAGCATAAGGGCATCACACATTGGGTTGGTAATCTGGGTTGAGGCATGATGGACAAGTCAGCAGACTAGGAATCCCAAGCAGTCCACAAACTTTGAGCAATGCTCATATAAACATGGAAAATTTAAGAGAAGGTTTTTCCACTAAATTTCTCTAAAAAGGTGTTGTCGGTCAAAAAATTGTGGTTGATTTACCATTAAAAATAGGTGCAATCTTGAATTAATTTTTTGTTTTTGTGCTTGAAGTCACCTAAGAAATCATGTTTTGCTTTTGTTTTGTATATGTGCCTTGCCCTATCTCGCTCGTTTTAGGGACTGCTCGGAAAATCTCGCTTGAGCTTTGAGATTCCTCCCTTGAGTAAAACCTGCTCCTTGATGACTCCTAGCCTTCGTAGCTTTTGAGCCTTAGGTGTGACCTCTGGCTTCAACTCAATCTTGTGTTGAACAACATCTACTCCACGCACATCAGTGTAATCTTTAGCAAAAAGCCTAGGAAATTTCCTTAACACACCTTTGAACTCTTCTCTTTCATCCTTTGTAGGTGTTGTAGACAACATACCTTCTAGCATTCCTTCCTCTTTGACTTTTTCGTTCTCTTGGGAACATACCTCTTCCAAACCTGGGCAAGAGGTCTCTTGGTTGTTTGGATTAAACCTTACCCCCATGACTTCGATGGAAGCCTCCTCTTCAGTAATGTTGCCACTACTTTCTTCTTCTGAAGTGCTATCGGTCCAGCCTTCCTCCGTCTCACTTTGTGATGATTCTTCATGGAGCTCCTCTTGGCGTTTCTCCTTCATGTCAAAGACAACCTTCTTATGATTGTCATTCCTGCAAATTAGCTTTCCACTCTCCCAATCCTGCAAAGCTCACATTTTCATTAGCCATGGTCTTGCTAGGATAAATGGGTAACCATTTCCTTTGGTAGACATGACATAGAAATCCATTTCCTTCTTAATGCCAAAGGCCTCCACAAAAACATTTTTACAAATGCCTACACACCTAGCTTTGCTATTGTCTGCCATCTTCACTTTGATTTCAGGTGTCTCATGGATGTGCATGCCTAGTCTTTGCATGAGTCCCTCCGTCATGATGCAAATTTGTGCACCCCCATCCACTAGACCTTTCCTAACCAATCTTCCTTTGATGTAACAATCTAGCACAGGTGTAATATCCTCATTCATTTCAGCATGTGCAATTTTTACAACAGGCACACTCTCTTTTACCTTTCTCCTAGTGCTAATTGTCTTTGTTAAATCCCTTCTAACTTGTGGACATAATGCAAGGAATTGAGGCCATGAGATATCAGGACCCTGACCTCGCATGTCTTCCAACAGGTTGTATGGAGCCACCATCTCCAAGAGGGAAGTCTTGGAGACTGATATGATGTCGAGTCCTCTTAGCTTCCTTAGTCTCCTTTGCCTTCTTGCCTCGTCCATGGTCACTCTGTGATGTGACACCTTCTTTCTCTTTACCTTTTCCTCGGCCATGCTTAATGCCATTTGCTTCCATGTCAACCTCATCTGAATTTGTCACCTCTACCACATGCACATTTGGATCTGGCAAAGGTGGAACTCCTTCTACCCCTTGTGGAGGTGGTCTTGGTCCATTTGGTCTTTGTAGAAGCCTTCGTTGTTGACCAGTTCCTTCACCTGCATTCATCACTGGGTAATTCAAGTTAGGTCTCCCTAGCTCCCCACGGGGCCAAGGACAATTATACATCCCATGTCCAGACTCACCGCAATTCCAACATTGCAAGACTCTCCTAGGTCGTGAATCTCGCTCTTTAGACTTCTTTGCTTGTCCCTTTGGACCTACAGCTTGTGCAAGGTGAATTGACAAGCTGCTTAAAGATTCATTTAACTTCTCAATCACTTCCGCCGTTACCTCAGGAAGCTCCCTAGATGTTGATGCTTGTGACTTACCTTTGGGTCTAAGACCTTCTATTGGAACCTCCCCCCTTAAGCACTTGAGTTTCCTATATTTCTCAGCAGCCCTAGTTTCAGCTGCATCAAAGGTAGCAGGTGCACCCGCCTCAACTTTTACCTTAAGGTCAGGAAAGAGTCCGGCTATGAACCTCTCCTTCCTTAGAAATTCTGCACCATCACCAAGGTTAGCAACATTTCGTATCCATAGAGCCCAAAGACGTAGAAACTCTTGCTTATACAAGTAGTAGTCATCTAAGTCTTTTTTCTTATGAGAAACAATGTCTTGCCATAGTTTTTGAGTGTTTTGGGGATCAAAAAAGTATTTCTTGAAACGATTCAAAACTTCTATGTAATTCCCCTTAACTTCCTCAGGCAAAGAGTCAAACCAAGTGCTAGCATCTTTCCTAAGGACCACCTCAAACATTTCTACACATTCTTGATCAGTTGCTATCCTCTTGATACGGCAAGAGATCTTGAAATTTGCTAAAAATAATTCTGCATCCTCTCCAGGCTCTCCAAAGAAAAGAGGATATCCAGACATTTGGCGTTGGCTCTCTATTGAATTGATTTCAAAGTGACGCACATTTTTAATTTTTCTTTCTTTAAAAGATTTACACAATAATATTTTCTAAATTGCAATCTATTCTACAACAAAATAAAAATATTCACATCAAATGACCTATGATAATCAATAAGAGGTGGGATGACAGGGTTTGGTGACGCGAGAATTCCTCCTACTCTTTGGGCACCAAACATGAACACCATACGTTGTTGAAAATGGATTTTTCTACTAATTGCAATGTTTACTCTAATGTGTGGAGTGAAATGGAAGGGAAAAACCTCTATTCCTGGGCCATTATCCATGGTCTATGCATGACCTAATTCTTAAAACAAAACAAAAATATAGACGTCCAAACTAAGATCGTACCTAATGAGAGGCAAAATAAAAGGATTTACTGAAGCGTTTATCTCGGCTAACCTAAGAGGGCCCAAAATCCTACGAATTACTCGTTGAAATTGCAACTTAGTACTAACAATTATGTGCACCTTTTGCCTTGCAATGGGAATAAAGGACCATACAAATTCTCGTGATTCATGCAAGCTACTTGATTATGCTAAAAGTTGAGTCTACACAAAACATACACAAGCCCTCCTCAGTGGGGGCACCAAAATTGAAGCGGTCCGGGGTGGGCAACAAGAGAGGTGACCTCTAAATACCCCTCAAGGCTCCTGTGCTACTCAATTGGGGCTGGGGCAGCCACAAGCACAAACACAATAACAAACCCACAACCAAATCCAAACAAGATAGGGGATCCACCTAGTTATGGTATGCGAACTAGGACACAAGAGAGATTTTGTGACAACTAAGAATAGGTGCCACAAAACACACACAAGCAACCTCACGCCAAGACACACAAAAAATGAAACAGAGAGAGCTAGAGCAAAGGAAAGAGAGAGAGGAATGGATCTTGCGTAATACCTTATTTATGACTTGAAAATGGAGATGGTTCGTTATGATGCTATCGTAGAGCTTGTACAAAACTCACTCAATACTTAGTGAATGATAAACATTGCCAACACACACACGCACACACTTTCTTAAGGTGTGGGAGACTTCTCACCATAATACCCTCTTACAATGGACACAAAATTGGCAATGAAAACACACTAAAACACTTTCTAAACCAAGATCAAACGATAGAAACATCAAAATACACAAGTCACCTTGAATTCACCAAACCGTATCGCACAAGTGGAAGGACGAAGATTTGAACATCGAATCACGCCTTTGATGCACCAAACCTCAATTTATTGATGATGGAGGAACATATACAATAGTGGTTTTGAGATTTTGAACTCACGCTCTCTCGCTTGCAATGTGTAGCTTGAAAACTTCTCTCACACCAACAGTGAAGCTCACAAAGTGGTTGCTATGCCTAAGTCTCTCCTCACGCATAGAGTGTTGGGTGCTATGTGAGATATTGAGGGTTGTTTTACAAGAAGGAGAGGGGCCTATTTATAGGTTGGGGACCCATCATTAAGATTATTTGGAAATCCTAATTTACAATCTACCAAATCAGGATTATGATTTTTTCTGAATATCAAAACATTGCGGGCCTTCTTTGGCTGCTTGAGTCATGGATGTGGGCTCAAAAGAGGGCATTATTGATGGTAGATAAGGTGAAAGTAGAGTTTTAAGGAATGAGAGAGAGAGAGAGAGAGAGAGAGAGTTACTATGCACATGTTTTGAGGTGAGGTGTCTTTTAATGTTAGGTCAATGGCTATTTTATGTTAGGATGTTAGTGGTTAGTATTAGTAATCACTAGAAAGTTAATGTTATATTTACAATGGGTAGAATGGGGTGGATGGTTGAAGTAAGATGGTTGAATGAAGTGAGGAAATCCTTGTGATGGTGAAGTTGGAAGAAGTACTTACTTGTGTAGGTTCCCAAAATGACTATCGATCATCTTCTTCTTCTTCTCTTCTTTATGTCACCGCCGTCAAGGTTGATTATCGCGATGAAAATGAAAATTCGGTTGATGACATTTCTCAGTTTGCAAAGGTTAAGCATGGTTTACATGCTGAATTATATGTATATAGAGAAGGGGTAATATGGAATTGTACTTTGGAAGTAATATAGAGAGGCATAGAGATGGTGTATGTACATGTAGAGCTCATATGAGAGCTATGGAAGTAAGAGGCGAGGTTAATTGTGAAGAAGGTGAGAGAAACCATTGAAGATGCAGGTTTGAGTGAGGGATTGAGAGGAATGAGTGTGTGTGTGTGTGTGTGTGTGTGTGTGTGTGTGTGTGTGTGTGTGTGTGTGTGTGTGTGTAGAAGTGTGGAAAGATGTGAGAGAAGACTATGGGCTACTTGTGAGAAAACTGGGCAGACTAGGGTCCACTCAAAAAATCCTAGCTCACCGGTGGTTGCTCCAAAAATCACCAAAATGTTTGAGGTGGTTATTGAGCTCTTGGTCCACATTTTCTCTTTTGACCACCGCTCCAAATTTGGAGTGAAGATGGGTGCCAAAAATCTCACCAAAAAGCTTGTTTTTTATGCCTGCAAAAGTCTTTTAGTGGCCCCCCTCCTTTGTTGAATTTGTACAATGCATCCAAGAGTGAGCCCCTCCTTTGTCATATCATAATACAAAGCATCCAATTTGCCCTTTACACATGCATGGAGGAGGATTATTGGTGAATAAAGCAATATACACATGGTGGGACTAGTGTATGGACTATTCATGGATTTTAGCTCAATGAGCACATGGTGTTAGAATAATGAGTAAAAATAAAAAATAAAAATATGAAGGAATTATGGATATGGAAAGATATTGGAATCATATGATATGGTCCCTCTTTGTATTATTTTGGGTGAAAGAGGAAAAGGTATGCAAGTAAATAATATAATAAATGTGACTAAGGGAGTAGAAATCATTTTTTTGTTTTCACTACGGTGAGGGTGAAAATGTGGGGGTGATTTGTATAAAAGAAAAATATGAGGTTAGAGTATGTACACATTGGCAAATATATACTTATGGTGTAAGAGGATGAAAGAAGGCATACACAGGTTTAATAAAACACACACCTAAGTATAAATATTTAAATAAAATACCAAAACAATTATAGAAATCCCTATATTTAGACCATATATACAATGCAATATTTACACACAAATGGGCATAATATTCTTTATTTTTTTTATTTTTTTGACTCAACTAGTCCAAATTACTAGCTAGTTGAGGATTTTAAGGAGATATGGAAAAAATTCCCTAACTCACACACGCCTATGTACAGTGAAATGGTAGGGATAGCCATAGTGTTTGGGTGATTTTGGTAGGGTGAGGTAGCTCACTATGGCAATGTTGAATAGCCGAAAAACGGCTATTAGTAGATAGGAGGTATATTTTATAGGCTCATTTCATCATGGCTCCAAGAAGAGGTTCACAAAGAAGCCCAGGATCATAGGACGAAGCCCATTCCCAACAAGAGTGACACATCAGACTTCGACTAGCTTTTTTCATGCGAAATAGAAAATGCATATACTTATGCACACTTAAGGCATACACATAAAATCCATAATATTGTAGGGCTTAGCTTCCATTCCCACTATGCACGTGCCACGGTACGACATCGGGCCTGGCTAGATAATGTGAGGTTGTTAGAGCTAGTAGCAAGTAGTTGAAAAAACGCAATCGAACTTTAAAAGTGCACACAGACTTCAAGAACTTTAATATATAGTCATTGACCAATAAAGACGAGATTATTACCCATGGTCCTAATCTTCGTGCACCTCTAGACTGAGGTGTGCGGGGATCGGGCCTGGCTAGAGAATGTGAGTTTGTCATGTATTGTCATGTACTTAGTAGTGTGTAGTTATAACAACTAGTGTCATGTATTGTCATGTATTGCCATGTACTTAGTAGTGTGTAGCTATAACAACTAGTGTTTTAATTAGTTAAGAACAAGCCTTGATGTATCCGCTTTGGTCTGGCAATGGACGGAGTAAACCCATCCGGATTACGGAGTTCGTCATGGAGCACATGGCCTATTTGTCTGGTTAATTATAATCTTCCACCATGGCTCGCTATCAAGAAGGGCCATCTGTTGTTGTCAATGATTGTCCGAGGAAACTACAAAGCAAAGAACATGGACGTCTATCTGGCACCACTTATAGAAGAGCTCCAAATCTTGTGGACAGGAATCGATGTGGTTGATATGTCCCAACCAATCGGACGATGAAATGTACATGTGCAAGGCATTCTCATGTGGACCATGCACGATTGGTCAGGCTTCGGTGGGTGCTCAGGTAAGTGCCTT
This sequence comes from Adiantum capillus-veneris, assembly GCF_014529385.1. NCBI lineage: Eukaryota > Viridiplantae > Streptophyta > Polypodiopsida > Polypodiales > Pteridaceae > Adiantum > Adiantum capillus-veneris. The sequence continues at coordinate 42,880,103 of NC_140950.1, read as the reverse complement.
TAAAACCCTCACACACATGTGATTCTTGGCTATGCCAATGCTTTTATATTTTAATTTTGTGATGTTTCAGGCTTGAGTTACACGTGCAATCATGCATGTCCGAAATATGGTCCTCAACTTGGCTTCCGCCGCTCTGAGAATTTGAGCAAGACAGTTTACGAGGAGCATGGTAGATTTTTGCTTGAAGGACAAGAGCTATGTGGACCAAACATGTGCAAACATGGCATGCATCCACTGAAAGTGAGCGATTGGAAAAACATGTGGCTGGAGAGGTGAGATTGGATGCCACCTGGAATGAAAAGAATTTCTATTTTCCATGAACTCCCATACTGGAGTGACCTGCTGATTAATCGTTTGCTTGACCCAATGCACATCTTCATGAATGTGGGGGAGATCATATGGAAAACCATCACTGGGAAAAGGGAGAGCAAGGCCCAAAGAGATGACGTGCAAGCTGTGGGTCGAATGCCAGAGATGTGGCCTCGACTTATTAAACCCAATGGAAAGTTTTCTATACTAAAAGGTCCATGGGTTCTTAGTCGTGCAGAAGAGCAACAAGTGAAGAAGACTATATCTTCATTCAAGACTCCCACAGGGTGCATGCGGTGTTTGAAAACGGCTTTTACGACAGATGACAATCTCAGTGGTCTTAAGTCCCACGATTGGCACAAATTTTTACAGTTCATCTTACCAATTGCCATAAGGGGTTGTTTGGCAGATGACATCAGAAGAACAATCTACAATATCAGTGAGTTGGTACGCTGGATCAATTCAAAAGAGATAAAAGAAGAAAGCATCGATGCAGCACGCTTAAATGCTATTGAAGCAGTGTGCATGGTGGAGAAGTACTTTCCAACAAACATTCTTACCATCCAAATGCATGTACTTGTGCGTGTGGTCGATCAAGTTGTAGTTGTTGGGGTGGTCCATAGCAGGTGGATGTTCTTCTTGGAGAGATTTATGAATACTTTAAAGGGGTTTGTTCGTCAAAGGGCTCGCCCCGAGGATAGCATGGCCGAAGGATGGATTGTACAAGAGTCTCTTGTCCTCATCGGTGAATTTTGGGTCTCAATTGATCTAGAGATGCCCCAAATGTGGACTACTGAGGTCAACGTCAAGGTGACAGGGGACGAGTCGTAGGGACAAGCCATCGTTAGGAAGATGGACATCATAATGCGAGAATAGGTTATGAGATTTTGCCTTCTCAACTCAGACATCATGCAAAAGTGGCTAGAGAGGTATGAAGGGGAAAACAACAATGCTTGACATATCACCTTCAATTCAAGCACAATCGTGCCACTAGAAACCTTCCTTTTCCAGATCATCTTCAAAAATTGCTTGAATTTCCAACTGGGCGGTGGTTAGATGTGACAATCTCAGAGGCAAAGAGGAATGGAATGTTGATTACTGAAGAGGAGATGTCAAGGGATTGTGATTGACATGTATATTTCACAACTTCCTTTTTGAGCTCCACATGATCACATTGCTTTAATAACTTTTAGTATGTTTCAAATTTGTGGCTATAGTATCACAAATGTGGAGCTTTGTGGTCGCATGGCAAACACTTCAGAGTAAAGGGTCACTTTCAACAGTGGTGTTAGGTCCAGCTTTGTCCAAGAAAGTAGGAGTAGTGCCAGGGATGAGAATACAGAGACTAGCCAGCTTGAATACTTTGGTTACATCCAAGACATCTTGAAGATTAGCTTTAGAAAGTTTGATATGTTTATCTTTGATGTCAAGTGGTTCAAAGTTATTACCAGCCGCACTAATGCAATTGTGTGTAAAGACAAGAGTGGATTGATTCAAGTGAACTCTAGGCGGGCGTGGATAGATGCACAGGATACATTCGTACTTCCACAGCATTGTGAACAAGTTGTGTTCATACATGATCCACTATGGACAGAAAATGATGAGAATGATCTGTCTAAATCCTGCTAGCTCTATGTCGTTCAAGTTGCTCCACGTAGCAAGCAAGTGTGTGAAGGATTGGATGTTGAGGTCAAAGAGGTGATTCATGAACAAAGCGCAGGACAGATGAAAACTTTAAGTTTAGATTTTGAGGTGGATGTCAGTAGTGAGCAATTGTCTGAACCTAGAGATGAGGTGTCAAACACTGAAGCTGATGCAGAGAGCGACAAAGAAGTAGAGTTTGATGACAAAGATGCAGAAGTACAAATTGAGATAGACATCTTTGGTGTATCAGATCTCATAGAGGATGAAGATTAACTAATGATTTTTGCTAGGAACTCTTTTGTGAAGCTCTTTTTATTAGTCTACAATACACTTTAGATTCATTCATTTGTGTAGCAGCTTCGTTGATTTGTTATTTGTATTGATTAAGCATTTCTTTTGTAAACTAACGTATTTTGTGGTGTTGTTTGTGTATGATTAGCCATGGCCAACGAAGATGAGCCATACTCTCCTAGTTTTAGTTCTCCTGTCACTCCGGCCGGCATGTCACCTCAGCAGATGGGCTTGTTTTTGTCTCAGTTCACACCAGAGCAGATTGCAATGGCACAGCTCCTTTGGGTAGCAGGTCCCTCTAGACCTACTAGCACCAACCCTACGCTCGAGACTAGTGTGGTCCCTACACCGAGCGGCTGCACGCCTCAGTCTAGTGTGCCCCCTACGCCTAGGACTCGTGTGTCCCCTACACCGACGGGTGGCTCATCCGTGAGACGAGGTAGGCGTCGTTCTGGAGGTGGTGGTTGCTGTGGTAGCGGTTCTATCGATGCGTCCACCCCACCGAGAGAGAAACTCTCTTTAGTAGATAGTTCACCGATTGGCACACCACGTACACCTTGTGAATCACACGAGCATGATCCTAGCAAGGTGTACAAGAGCAAGGATGGAGCTGTTGTGGTGGATAGGGTTAGAAAGGCCATGCGATAGAGGATTTGACAGCTCTGTACAATTCAGTTTGGTCACTCTGTGATGGAGGTTTGGGATAACCTCGATGTTGAAAAAAAGAATTACATCGTCGAGGCCATTCATAGAGAGTACAGGCCGACAGAGGGGTACGATCCAGTCTCGAACCCCTGGATTTTGAGCATGGCAAAGTCCACAATGTCACACCATCGCCAGCATGGTTGGACACAGAGGAGTGGGCAAAGATTGCATGAGAGACACGAGACAATCCTCAAAGATTTTAGCGCGGCAGAGAGATGCATCTAGAGCACGTTTGGAGTCTACTGAAGTGTCACATCTTGGGAGTGGAGGCTACAATACTCTTCGACATGAGTTTGTCAATATTATATATATTCTTTAAATTATGGAAAATATATATGTTATTTGAAGATTTATCTAACGATTAAACCATAATTTTGCAGGAGGTTGTCGTGAAGCATCCTCCCACACGCCAAGAGGAGAAGTATGGGTACAAGCATGGACTTGTGGCCCTTTTGACCCAGCTGCTGTAGGAGGAGGGAGAGGACGTCAAATGGGAGGCATTACCATGAGGGTCTTCTCACTCAGTGATTGTTTGCATATGTACATTTTTTATTGCTTATTTATGTTTATGGTTCATGGATATGTTTATGGTATGCACAGATGTTATGGTTAAGATTTGGCAGTCAAATTAAGGTTATGGTTTTGCTCTGATGGTATGGCAATCATGTGATGGTTATGGTTATGGTTATGGTTATGATTATGGTTATGGTTATGGTTATGGTTATGGTTATGGTTATGGTTATGGTTATGGTTATGGTTATGGTTATGGTTGTGCAATGATGGTATGGTTGTTATGGTTATGGTATGACAAGCAAGTTATGGTAATGGTTACGTTATGGTAAACAGGTTATGTTTATGGTTTTTCAATTTTCAACTCATGTTTTAATTATGGTTATAAAATCTTTATGTAGTTATGCCATGATCAAGCTTTTAATTTTGTGGTTATGTTTTTCTTACAATTTTGCTAATTGCCATACACTCGCTCTTTAGCATCAGCTTGTAGGTGGAGTGTGGTTGCTTGTGCACTCTTCCTTTGGACAGAGAGGGCTGTTCTCTTTTGCTGCATTACATGCTGCATCAGTTTCCAGCCCTCTCTGACCAAAAAAATTTGCAGGTTTAGTCGTCGATACAGAGTACAGTATAAGCATCGATATAGACCTCGGTAGCCACGTCGGAATAGGCTATAGTATTACTAGCGGTTATTTCATTGCCTCTTTTGACGCTCATTTCATCGGTTATTCCGATGCTTAATATACCGGTACTTATACCAACATTACGATACCGACGTCTTCCGAGGCCTATTTCAATGCTTTTTAGTTTTAAAACTAACTTTATTTCGTCGGTATTTGCGTCAATTTCTGTGCGCCATGTTGTAGTGCCAATCAATGTAGAAGAGTGTGGCTAGTGAGAAACGTGAAAGGTTTGGGAAGAAGGTAGTTCCTAAACCTTCTACATGCATAAACTACACTCACCATGATGAGCTCCACTTTTGTATAGCCTCTTTTCACCTCTAGTTTCACCTTGATAGCATATAGGCTTCATGTATTGGGAGTTGTTACATCGTTGAAGAAGCATAGCCCTAGTAGCATCTTCACCTACTAATATATTCACATAAAACTCCTTATGCCAATTAGGATCTTGTATGGCAGGAAGAGAACCAAGAGATTCCTTGATACCTTGAAAAACCTATTCACATTCATTTGTCCATTGTGGAGGATCCAACCTTGCTACTTGCTGTAGAGGATAAAGGATCTGAGAGGAGAGAGGAATTAACCTTGACATATACTTCACCTTTTGAATAGAGGTAGCAAGTTGATTTATATCCTTAGGTGATGGGAGGAGCACCAAAGCCTTCAATTTGTTAGGATCCGCTTCAATCCCATTTTCAGAGTTCATATGTCCCAAGAACTTTACTCTTGGTTGAGCAAGATGACACTTCTTTGGGTTGAGTTGACCTCCACATTCATCATATTGTTTCAATTCCATCTCAAGCTTTGCACAATGATCCTTTCTAGAGCTATAAACACAAAAACCAAAACTAGAAATCATAAAAAATCTAGGAAAAAATGAGACAAAACCAAAACCGGTGGAAACTAGAGACACTGAAGAACTAAGGGATTTTTTAGTTAAAATTAACAAACATAAATTGATAGTTCAAGAAAGTGAGAATGGGCTAGATGGAATTCCTTTAGTGGAGGAAGATTGGCCAAATTAGAGAAAAGAATGATGGAAGCCTAACTATGAAATCAGCTACAATAGAAGAAGTTTGGCTAGAACAACCACCCATGGAGCTAGATGAAAAATATTTGTATGGAGACTGGGGATCAAAGCGATCAAGCCTTTCAAAAGCCCAGACTCTCAAGACTTCACCCTCATAATTGGGCAAAAAAAAAGCTAAATCAATTGTCTACAAGACCAAAAAACTATATCAAGCAAAGCAAACCTTGGATATAGAGAACCTGCAATCCATCATGTCAATATATATTCAATGTACCATCACATTGGGTGAGTTTTTGAAGATAAGACCACATCTATGGAGAGATATACAGGCACCTTAGTGATCAAACAAAGAAAACATTGACAACTTTCACTGAAGATAATCCTAGGGAGAGATTGTCAAATATGTACCTATGAACAAGGTGTGAGATTATTATGAAGGGAACGAAGGGTACACAACTCTTTCTGTACAATATAATGATGTAACAACCATGGCTATTCTAGAAAGTGGAGCAAGCATTTCCATCGCATTGAAGGCAGCCCATCGCATTGAAAGCAGTCTTGGAAGCCTAGGGAAATCTTGCAATTAGGGAGACACAAATGAAACTGCAATTGGCATATGGGCACATTGAAAAACCCTTGGGATTACTAGAAAATGTGAAATTCATCTCTTGTGCAATTGATTACCAACACACTTTCCAATGTTGTCACCTTTTGAGCATAAAAGAACAGTGCAACCATACAACCTACTATTACTTGGGCTTTCCTCCTGTCTAACATGTAAACTTTAGTAGATATCCTATCATACAACCAATTAGCCAAACTCACAGCACCTCCTTGTTCAACAAAATAGAGAGGACAAAATTTCTCCTTGGACATGTAATCAAACTTTACTAGAAAACAAACCTTTCTAAATACCATCTAAATTGTCTACTCTTAGCATACCGCACATTCTTGGACATGTAATATTGCATGCCACCTTCTCTAGCACTAAACTCTTTCTTTAGCAAGAACTCTAAACTGTTAGGAATAACAATCATAGTAGTCAAAGGCAATTTGAATACTTTTGCAATCACTTTATGACTAAGAGAAACATGATCAAGCAACATGCCTTTGGTTTTCCTTAAGATTTCCTCCTGGGACTTAGCATAATAATTACTTTTTCATTCATGCAATGGTAAAAATGCAAAAGCATATAGACGAACCTTCTATAGCCATACCACGTTAGCTTCTACTTTCCAATCGCTTTCTACCTTGAAATCCATATACAAGTCAATCAAAGCATGTTGTAGCTTTAACTTGGTCTGAGGTGTTTGTGTCAGAGCCTCCTCATCACCTGAACCTTCCTCTTCATGTTTAGTGCTGCTTATATCTACACTGAGAACAACCCCCTTTCTACGTGGTCAGGTTTTTTGCAACACATCCTTCTCTACACCTAGCTACGTGGTGATGAGTTGCTTATCTTTTTCCATCTCCTCTACTTTGTGTGTTATACCTATGTACTTCAAGTGCTTACGCATAAACATGATAGTGCGAACGATTAGATAGCTCACACCTTCAACTTGCATAAGTGCAATGCAAAATCTTCGAGAATCCCTTAAACGTACCCACCTAGTGGGCTATCAGCCCTCACATTGAGGCCAATTTATTAAAAACAAGCGCCTTAAAAAATTATGAGCCAAGGAAATCAGGTTTGATGAACTTCGATCCTGCGAATTTTGACTGAGGTTCCAAAATAGTGTTACAAAAATTGTGTTAAATTCAAAAAATCATCCTGCAACACTTCATGGATTTGCGTCATTCCCTATCCTAAACCATCTGGAACCATGTTTTGAGGTGCTATTCTAGAATCTGAACCTGCATGTGACAAGAAAACTCAATGTGATACTTAGCCTCAAACTGTTATGCTTCAACTAACAAAATGGATATTGAAATCTATTTTTTTTATTTTAGAAGAGATCCAAAATTTGAGAATCTTACATCCTTCCACACTTGAAAAATTCAAGGTGTCCTCACCTCGACATGAATATTGAATGATTAAATCTAAAATCCTTTATACATATAAGGCAAATTGACTACTCTATAAGATGTTCAGTTTTGATCTTGTCCTTGAGGGCTATCAACCACGACAGTATGAAATAATGCTGGAGAATTAGCAAGTCCAAAAGGCACTGAAAGTTCTTCATTTTCTCCTTGATCTATAATGGCTACATGGACACGAACATTTGATGGATTTCTTCCACCTCAAGCATTCAAAGTTCTATTGGCTTGGTTCCTCCTTGAGGTTGTTGCTTTCCTCTTGAACGAGGTGGTCAGTTGTTGTTGGCTGGTCCATTTCTTGTAAATATTAAATTCTCAGGTTTGAAATTCCCTTGGTTTTGTGGTAGTCTCAGGTTTTGATACAAGTTTTGTTGTATAGTATTAGGTCTAAGCTGTGAATTTATGGGGTCCCTATTAGTGTTCATACTTCCAACATCATTTTGTATGGCAAGTTCATAATTGTCTAGATCATTAAACATACAATCTTGAGATACATGGTCAGGCTCAAAACAATTAAAGAAATGGTGATCTCTTATTACTCTCCTACGTTGTCGTGTAGCTCCGCACCCATGCTTAGAAAGAGGCAAAAAAATGCACATCGAGTTTATTGAAGCTTACTTGATTAATGGACAATGTTCAGTGCTTGCTAATAATCTAGTTTAATGATTAATTTATGCCAGATGCGGCTTAAAAGGGCCAACAGATGCCTTAATGATGCTAAAAAAGGAGTATGCTTGAAGTGAGCATAGATGGGAGATTATGAACTAAAATTGTAGTGCTTAAAGTGCTCTACGGGCCTGTCTTTACGGCTCGTCGATTGGAACTACGGTGCAAAAGTTATGGCAGTTTAAAGTCTAAGCCGTACCGGATTGGGCAACTGCTGCTGCAGCTGAGGGACAGAGATGAAGTGAATGCATGGGCTTGAAGTGCTCACTTTTTGCAGCCTGTCGGTCTTTTTAGATCAGCAATCATAGTTTTGGTTGCCAAGATATTGGCCATTTAAGTTTCCCCAAAGGACGGTTTCGTACTAGTCTGGTCCACTTGATCGGTGTTCCATCTGGGAGTTTAGAGCTGCAACCAGGGCTTTTATGGGTTCTATGTAGCTTGAGAAGTCTACAAGAATTTACGGGTCGTCAGACAGAGTCCGGTTTGATGAGGTAATACGGCTTGAGGCCGGTGTCAATTGCCAGCACTGTCAAGCTGAATGAATTTTTAGCACTATTCAAGACTCTTACGGGCATCAAAATTCAAGATGATATTGTTAGTCAAGGACAGGTGGAGGAAGAAGCCAATTGACTTTGGCCACCCAATTGATTTGTGTATACTTAATGTGGTGCCATTACAAAAATACAAAAAGCTCTTGATGAGCTCATTGTTGAAATGTCGTCTCATGGAGTGTAATGATTGGCCAGCATGTATGCCAAATGTTGCACCCTTGCAACGTCTATGGCCGACATGTATGCCAAATGTGGCACCCTTTCAATGGCTATGGCCAGCATGTATGCCCAAATGTGGTGCCCTTACAAAGGCAAGGCCGCCCACGATGGAGAGGCCGCCCATATTCACAAAGGGGCATGGCCGCCCACCCAAGTTAAAAGGCCACCCATTAAATTAGAGAAGGTTATTAGTGTGGAAAAGAAATAAAAAGAAGGAGCATGGCGGGCAGGGCAGTGAGCAGAGAGACTACTTAGGGGAGGATGAAGTCGCACCGGCCTATACGAGCAGCTGATGAGGGCACTGCAATGATGAAAAGTCATCTGCTTGCCATGGCGCTCAATTTTGGGCCAGCTCCCACGACGTTTGGTGCTAGTCCATGCTCACCTGCCATATCATCATGACGGGTCCCGTGCCACGTTAGTCACGGTGCCGTGACTGATGGGTAGAGGCAAAAATAGAGTGAAAATTTGGAGAAAAGGCATCAGTTAAGCAACGTGAAGAGGAGAACGATGAAGGCAAAGAAGGGCGCTCTTTCTCTCTCTCGTCCTCGCCAAGGAAGCAAGGGAGAGGCTCTCTCTCTCTCTTGCTCTCGTCCTCAGCTAGTCTTCGGTAAGAAAAGCAAGCAAAGGCAGCTCTCTCTCTCTCTCTCTCTCTCTCTCTCTCTCTCTCTCTCTCTCTCTCTCTCTCTCTCTCTCTCTCTCTCTCTCTCTCTCTCTCTCTCTCTCTCTCTCTCTCTCTCTCTCTAGTCCTCGGCTAGTTTTCGTGCTTGATAACCAGAGCAAAGGCTCTCGCTCTCGACATCCAAAGAAGAAAATCATAAGAACAAGGGAAGTTTTAGAGGAAGCAAGGAGAGAGGTAACCAGGATAGGTGCATGAGAAGTAAAGAGTTCTTGGCAGCAATCAAAGCTTGAAGCACGAAAAGAGCAGAAGAAGAAGGTCGAAGTGGAAAAGAGAAATTACCAAGGGCATATAGAGCCTGATGGCAATCAAATTAGGTCAATTAGAGGAGACGGCAAAATTTGTGAGCAGCAATTAAGCCAATGCAAAACACACAGAGCAAGAAGCTACAGGACAGTTGGCAATAATTGAAGCATGATAGCTGACACAATGAACTTAAATAAAGATTGGAGAATTTTGAGTGTAAATGAGGCAGATAAAGTGACAAGAGGAAATTTTCATCTCATCGACATCAGTCCAAAGGTTGATTAATCATCATCTTAAGCCCCGATGTCGTTAATGGCCTGGTTAATTTTGTAAAAAGCGAGCTTAAACTCCTAATTTTTAGCTGATCCGAGTGACGGTGCTGCTAACAGCCCTCCTTGGCTACCGATTACATTATACTCAGAGTTTGAATTGATTAATTGAAGACTACGGTGATTGTCAAATCCATATGCATCAGTTTTTCTTGTTCTCTCTCACCCATCTCACAGCCAAAGGCTCGGTGCCAGCCCGGCTCACATCTCAAACACATATTCCCTGACATCTTTGGTGAACCTGACGTGAAACGAGTCGGGATGGGAGGTAAAGATGGAGAATTTAGAGCAAATGATGAGGATGTTTGCAGAGCTAAGTGCAAATGGTTTTGATGATAAGTCAACAGTTCCATATTTTTCAAAGATGCTTCAATTGGTTCAAGAATCTCTACTTGAAATGGAGACCGTAAAGAAGAAAAATCAAATGGATGAAGCTTTGGATGCAGCTTTAGATGTGGTATACGACAAGAGGTGAGTTTTTGATGGATACAGAAGGTCACGTTGGGTGCTATAAGCTGGAAACCAAGTTAAGAGGCATACCTGAAGAGTTAATGGTCAGATCTTTTGAGCAGTTAGTGAGTTCATATTTGAAGGAGCAGATTCAAGAGGTTACCAAAGCGTGCGACGATGACTGGGAATACTTCAAAGAAGCTATTGTGCAAGTAAGTTATGAGCATTATGAAAGCTATCAAGAACAGAGTCTAAGTCTACCAAACTACGCAGATATTCGAGGGCAAGACGATCAAAATTAGAAGCTGTGATTGATGAGTTTATTGTACATGATGCTACCTTCTTACAGGCTAAGGATGAAGACATAGTTAAAATTGTGTATGAAAAGTTGGGTTTTGCAGATGTTGTGCATGAAGTAGAAGTCTTTGAGGGTGAGGCTTTATAGGTTCAGGATATGCAGGGTGGATTTTGCAAAGAATCTACACATGCAGTTCAGGATACACGAAATGAATTTTGCAGAGAACTTATACATGCAGCACAGCAGGAGGAAAAGAGATCAAGGAACAACAAAGTGGCTAAAACTCATGAAGAAATTGTGCATGTGAATGAGTGCAGCCATATTCAAGTAAACATGCATGAAGATTCGGTTAAAACTGATACTTTTGCTACTGACTCAGAATTAGAGAAAAAAAATTCTGGTACAGATTCTGCCATAGAGCTGAATGATGATGCAGATGCTATAGGTCAAAGCAAGGCTGCAATTGAGAGTAGCAGGACCATGGATTTGGGTATACCAGATTTATCGAATTTAGACGTACCAGATTTTGAGGACTTGGTTAAGTAAGAGTATGTGCTTGAAGATCTACAAAATGTTGATTCAGAGGGGGTGCAGACTCCTTCATTGACAAGTTGTTGTGAAGCCAAGCTACCAAAGAGGAAAATTGGTCTTGAATGTGATGATGATGAATTAGAGGGGGTGCAGACTCCTTTTTTGACAAGTTTCTGTGACCCAGAGCTACCGATGTAGAAAACTGATCCTGAATTTGCTGATCATTTAGAGGGGGCGCAAGTTTCTTCTTTATCAAGAATTCATGACATAGCGCTCACACTATGGTAGAATGATTATGAACTTGATGATGTTGATTCAGAGGGGGTGCAAAAGGAAGTGCAGTATCTTGATGTTGAATATGATTGGTTTCATTATGCCGATGATACAGACAGGACATTAGATGAAATTTTCAATGTGCATGTTGAACTTTGTGCTACAAAAGTGCAAAGGTATTTAGTGAGGGTGAAAGACTTGAAGAGCAGTTTACAGCATATACATTTAGTATGCATGTCATATGTGGAAATCTTAGTTTATAGCAGCCTGAGATGTGCAAGAAGGAGAAACCTTCTGAAGCGGTGGACCTAGACCTTATGTGCTTATTGGATGAAGCTTTAGAAGGGCTCTCAAATACATATGCTAAGGATACCAATCAATCTAGATTCATGCATGAGCAAGTTTGTTCAAATGGAGTTGATAATGACCTTGTGCAATTGTTGGATGATTCTCTACTTAATTTTGAGCCTCTACAAGATAGAGAACTGTTTTCTGATGCATCTTGTGAGCGTAATGAAGAGAGTTTTACCAGAGACTTGATGTATTCAGATATGCAAGATTGGGATTCCAATACTAGTGACAGTGAAGGTGCACTCCCAATGCTTTTACATGTGATTGATGATCGACAATTGGATGAGCCAGTTGCACAGGGGATATGGTAGTATTTAGTGCTACTTGATGCTATATGGGGTCTAATCTTACCCTATGATGTAGGGGATTTTGAGCTAGCTTTTGACCCGAGAGGTGACAGATTTATGCATGGTCCGAGGCAATTGACTTATAGCCATATGATCCAGGCAGTTTTCATGAAGATTTGTGGATTAATATACGTTTATGCTCTACTGATTGGAAATTATTGTATTTTCCCTATGATCTTGGAGGATGCTGCAAAATTTTTAAAGGAATGCTCACAGTGGGAAAATGATTGGGTTCCCATTTGATCGTGGGGGCTACTAAAGTGCAAAGTTGCAAACTCGAAGAGTACCAATTATCTATTGTAGCAGGTTTCATCGTACAAGGTTTTGTTTTTTAGATTTATGCCAAGTCAAAAGAGTTTTTTGTTATGTGTTCAATAAGATTACATGGATGGCTTATAGTTGACATCTTTGGACAATTGATAAAGTATCTTCACATCTTTTGAGTTGGTTCTGCTACCAGAACTTGAGGTAAAGGACTTGACGTCCATTCTGTGTGCAGAAAGAGTAAGGCATACTTGATCTTGACAGGGTTCCCTAAAAAGAGCTTAATGATCAAGCCGTGTGCATCATTAACTTGAGCACTTGAGTCTGGTGGAGTTCACTAAATAGTTTTCCATAATTGAATGCTTTGGAGATATGGAAAATACAGTTCAGAGATTTCTAATGGGACAACTACCTAATGATTAAGCTAAAACATTGATGATAGGGTATAAGACTTATTTTATTTTTCATATGTTTACCATTTACATGAGTCTGATAATGGCAAAGAGCTTAAGGTACCTATAGCATATGCAGATTGAAGTGCAGTTGGCATAGAGCGGAGGCTGTGTAGGTTTAGAGGGGGTGGATGTCTTGCAGCTCCGCTCCCATGCTAAGAAAGAGGCAAAAATATGCACATCGAGCTTATTTGAAGCTTACCTGATCAATAGGCAATGTTGAGTGCTTGCTAATAATCTAGTTTAATGATTAATGTATGCCATATGCAGCTTAAAAGGGCCAACAAATGCCTTAATGATGCTAAAAAGGGAGTATGCTTGAAGTGATCACAGATGGGAGATTATGATCTAGAACTGCAGTACTTGAATGCTCTACTTGCCTGTCTTTACGGCTCGTCGATTGGAGCTACGGTGCAAAATTTATGGCAGTTTGAAGTTTGAGCCATGCCGGATTGGGCAACTGCAGTCAAGGAGACGGAGATAAAGTGAATGCATCGGCTTGTAGTGCTCACTTTGTGGAGCGCGTTGGTCTTTTCAGATCAGTGATCGTAGTTCCCATTGCCAAGATATTGGCCATTTAAGTTTCCCTAGGGGTCGGTTCTCTAGTAGTCTGGTCCGCTTGGCCGGTGTTTCATCTGGGAGTTTTGAGCTGCAGCCAAGGTTTTTATGCGTTCTATGCAACTTGAGAAATCTACAAGAATTTAGGGCTCCTCAAACAGAGTTCGAGTTGTGAGATAATACGGCTTGAGGCCAGTGTCAGATAACAGCACTGCCAAGCTGAATGCATTTTTAGCACTATTCAAGACTTTTACGGGCATCGAAGTTCACGATGATATTGCTAGTCAAGGACAGTTGGAGGAAGAAGCCAATTGAATTTGGGCGCCCAATTGATCCGTGTATGCTTAAGTTGGTGCCGTTACGAAAACACAAAAAGCTCTTAGTGAGCTCACTGTTGAATGTCGTCTCATGGAGTGTAATGATTGGCCGGCATGTATGCTAAATGTAGCACCCTTGCAAGGGCTATGGCCGGCATGTATGCCCAAATGTGGTGCCCTTACAAAGGCAAGGCCGCCCACTATTGCGAGGCCGCCCATATTCACAAAGGGGCATGTCCACCCACCCAAGTTAAAAGGCTGCCCATTAAATTACAGAAGGGAATTAGTGTGGAAAAGAAATAAAAAGAAGAAGCATGGCAGGAAGGCAGCGAGCAGAGACTGTGTAGGGAAAGATGAAGTCGCACCGGCCTGTACGAGCGGCGGATGAGGGCGCTGCAATGACAAAAAGTCATCTGCTTGCCATGCCGCTCAATTTTGGGCCATCTCTCGTGATGTTTGGTAGTAGTCCATGCTCACCTGCCACGTCATCATGCAGGTCCCACGCCACATCAGTCACGGCGTTGTGATTGATGGGCAGAGGCAAAAATAGCATGAAAAATTAGAGAAGAGGCATCAACGTGGGGTTATGGCAGGGAGTTAAGCAACGTGAAGAGGAGAACGACAAAGGCATAGAAGGGTGCTCTTTCTCTCTCTTGTCCTCGGCAAGCAAGCAAGAGAGAGACTCTCTCTCTCTCTCGCTCTCGTCCTTGGCAAGCAAGCAAGGGAGAAACTCTCTCTCTCTCTCGTTCTCATCCTCGGCTAGTCTTTGATAAGCAAAGCATGCAAAGGGAGCTCTCTCTCTCTCTCTCTCTCTCTCTCTCTCTCTCTCTCTCTCTCTCGTCCTCGACTAGTTCTCGTGCTTGATAACCAGAGCGAGGGCTCTCGCTCTCGACATCCAAAGAAGAAAAGCATAAGAACAAGGGGAGTTTTAGAGGAAGCAGGGAGAGAGGTAACCAGGAGAGGTGCATGAGAAGTAAAGAGAAATTTGAGAGCTCTTGGCAGCAATCAGAGCTTGAAGCAGGAAAAGAGGAGAAGAAGAAGGTCAAACTGGAAAAGAGAAATTACCAAGGGCATACAGTGCCTGGCGGAAATCAAAGTAAGTCGATTAGAGGAGACGGCAAAATGTATGGGCGGCAATTAAGCCAATGCAAAGCACACAGAGCAAGAAGCTGTAGGATAGTTGGCAATAATTGAAGCATGATGGCTGACACAGTGAACTTAAATAAATTTTGCAAAATCTTGAGTGTAGATGAGGCAGATAAAGTGACAGGAGGAAATTTTCATCATCGACCTCAGTCTGAAGGTTGATTAATCATTTTCTTAAGCCCCGATGCCGTTAACGGCCCGATTAATTTGTAAAAAGCGTGCTTAAACTTCTAATTTTCAGCTTATCCGAGTGATGGTGCTTCTTACAACCCACCTTGGCTACCGATTACATTGTACTCAGAGTCTGAATTGATTAATTGAAGACTACGATGATTGCTAAAGCCATATGCATCTATTTTTCTTTTTCTCTCTCACACAGCCAAAGGTCCGGCGCCTACTCAGCTCACATTTCGAACACATATCCCCCGACATCTTTGGTGAACCCGACGTGAAATGAGTCGGGGTGGGAGGTAAAGATGGAGAATTTAGAGCAGATGATGAAGATGATTGCAAAGCTAAGTGCAAAAGGTTTTGATGATAACTCAGCAGTTCCAGATTTTTTGAAGATGCTTCAATTGGGTTCAAGGATCTCTGCTTGAAATGGAGACCGTAAAGAAGAAAAATCAAATGGATGAAGCTGTGGATGCAGCTAGTATACGACGAGAGACAAGTTTTTGATGGATACAATCCAGAAGGTTACCTTGAGTGCTATGAGCTGGAAACCAAGTTAAGAGGCATACCTCAAGAGTTAATGGTCAGATATTTTGAGCAGTTAGTGAGTTCAAATTTGAAGGAGCAGATTCAAGAGGTTACCAAAGCCTGCAACGATGACTGGGAATACTTCAAAGAAGCTATTGTGCAAGTAAGTTATGAGCATTATGAAAGCTATCAAGAACAGATTCCAAGTCCACCAAACTACACAGATATTCGAGGGCAAGTACGATCAAAATTAGAAGCTGTGATTGATGAGTTTATTGTACATGATGCTACCTTCTTACAGGCTAATGATGAAGACATAGTTAAAGTTGTGTATGAAAAATTGGGTTTTGCAGATGTTGTGCATGAAGTAGAAGTCTTTGAGGGTGAGGCTTTACAGCTTCAGGATATGCAGGGTGGATTTTGCAATGAATCTACACATGCAGTTCAAGATACACAAAATGAATTTTGCAAAGGACCTATACATGTAGTACAAGAGGAAAAGAAACCAGGAAACAATGAAGTGGCTAAAGCTCAGGGAGAAATTGTGTAGGTGAATGAGTGCAACCATATTCAAGTAGACATGCATGAAGATTCGGTTAAAACTGATACTTTTGCTACTGACTCAGAATTAGAGCAAAATGTTTTTGGTACAGATTCTACCATAGAATTGAATGATGATATAGATGTTATAGGTCAAAGCAAGGATGCAATTTAGAATACCAGGACCATGGATTTTGGTATACCGAATCTGGACGTACTAGATTTTGAGGACTTGGTTAAGTAAGAGTATGTAACATTTAATGGCCTAATAACTTATGTGTAGAGGAAATTAGCATGAACATAGTGGGCATTTCATTAGAATAGATTCCTAATGAGAATTACAAGAGTGCTTGGGTGGAGAGAGCAACAAAAAGCATAACACCTAGTTAGATAGCATCGACAATACTTTCAAAAAAGAGAGAAATTAAGCTATTGACAACAGTTGAGGACCGGATTTTCATGGAGCCGGTCCCCCCTCCAAAAGGCTTTGTATTATGGTTTCTCCCATCAAGAGAGACATTGTACAACACAATTCTTTGTGTTCCTTCAAGACTAGCTAGTGCAATGAAGATGGAAACTTCATGCACTAAGCAAAACACTTAACAAACACAACTTGAATTATCCCCGTTCTCAGACCCAAGACCTCACACACCTTCGAAGATGGTGAGAGCTAGCAGGGTATGAGAGGAGATTGAGAGGAAGAAGGAGTATCTTACGAGAAAGATGTACATATCCTCACATAATCACTCATATGTAGTATAGCTTAGCTTAGTAATTAGCTTGGTAGAGGAGATGAGCATGCATTGAAGCTTGGCTCTTGGTTGGATTTGCATCCACATGCCAAGAGAGTATTGATGTAGGCTTCTATCTCACAAGCTTGGAGTAGGTGATGAGTTCTCCATTAAAGCTTGGGAAGAGATAGTCTTCTCTTTCTTCACACATGAGCTTGTGTGAGTGTGTGTGTGATAATGCCTTGCAAAAATCAGTCCCCCTCTCTCTCTTGGGCGAGCCCTCTTGCTAATTTCTCTTGCTGCTCTTGCTAATTGCTCTTGCCGAAGCCTCATTGGCCCTCCCCAAGTCAAGCCAATTACAATTAAGCAGCATAAGTGATAGCCTTCTGACATGTGTCCCCCTTTCCCCTTTTGTGAGAGCTTTAGGTAATTAAATAATTAAACTAAACTGTCATTGGACCCCTTTGCCTCCTGGCCAATAGGAATCAGGCAAGCCATGGGGCTACTGAATGCTCATTGGACCCCTTGGGAGACTGCCCAATAGTCTTCTAGGAGACTTAATTCTCATTGGTTTATTTTATTAAATGTTTTTAAATTAATTAAACTAGATTTACTCTAGCTTAATTCTCATTGGTCCACTTCAAGGGTCATCCAATAGAAATTGGGCACACCTTGTGGGCATCTGGCCTAGGGAGCTGACGTGTGTCCCTCATTCCCTTTGTGTAAAGGGAGCCTGTGTGTGTGTGTGGCTTTCTCTCTCATCCCCTACCTTTAGGGCTCGCCCCCTCCCATGTAGGGATGTGCAAAGACTTTTAGGGCACACACAAAGCATCCAATTTTCCCTAGGGTTGACCTTTGGACACAACCTTTGAATTTTGGAACCTTAGCATTTTGGAAGTCTTAATGGGCTGAACCTTAGGGTCTTTTTAGCCCATTGTTGCACATGGCTCTTTTGCAGATGGCCCCCCCCTTTGGATCCCTATTTTCCTTCCTTTGGATCCCTACTGTGGCCGGTCTGCTAGCTTAACCAATATTCTAGCTTTTTCTCCCCTGGCCTTCCCCACATTAAATGATCAATTTAATATGAGAAAATCATTTAGGAGAATTAGATATTGATTATTATGACATTACCTCTCTCTTGAAATCATAGTCGTCCTCGACTATGGTGTAGAGAAGATAAAGCATGTTCATGAGTCCTTTTCTTAGCGGGTAGAGGATCCCTATGTTACCCTACGACATCATTCCACAATGGATGACTAGTCCATTTGGCGCTTGAGAGCCTGAGGCTGCCGCAAGCATGTCTGCACATTAGTCCTATCAGTCTTCCATAGTAGAGTGACAAGCTCTACTTGGTGTTTGGGAGACGTCGTCTCCACAAACTTGATCTAAGCATGCATACTACTTCATTTTTGTGCACAAATAAAGAAAAAGAGTGTCTTATAAGACAAAAATTTTGTTCATTTTTAACATTTTGTAGATTTGCTTACTCTTGGGAAGCATTGTAAGCATTGACAAGGTTTAGGTTATCCTTTAATTGTATGCCTTGCATCCATCTAGCATCTTCAAAAGGATAATTCTTAAACTTAATAAGATATCGTCGGATAGTCTTACCGCCTCTTAGTACCTTGTCTTCATGTCGGAGAATGGACTCGGGTTGCAGCACCTCTTCTTGGTCCTCGATCTCCGGTGGGTCTTCAATAGTTGGTTCTTGAGGTGGCTCTCCTTTGTAGGGCTTTAATAGGCTCACATGAAAAGCATTGTGTATGAGCCAATGATTGGGCAACTTGAGTTGATAGGCCATCTCATTGATTGGCCTAAGAATCTGAAAGGGGCCATAGTACCTTTTTGCTAGTTTAGCATAGTACTTTTGGTGACCCGTAGGATTCTTGCCCGTTGTGTGCCTTAATCGAGCCTTGGGAAACTTTAACAAGACCCAATCGTTTTCTTTAAAGGCTTGGGCTCTTCTGTGCTTGTCAGCAACAGCCTTTTGCCTTTGCTGTGAGATAGAGATAGCATCCTTAATCTTTTGGAAAGATTCTTGTAGGTCTCGGATATACTCATCTGCAGCGAAGATCTTCCCATGTACCTTAAGTAGCAAGGGACTTTTTGATCTTCCCTCAATTACCTCGAAAGGTGCTTTTCCCGTGGAAGTATGTACAGTGTTATTGTAAGCATACTCCACTAAGGGTAAGTACTTCTCCCATTGGGATCTTTGATCTACTTCCGTTACATAGGCTTTTAGTAGATCAAGAATGGTTAGGTTAGCTATTTCACTTTGGCCATCAGTTTGTGGATGATAGGCCGAAGATAAGTTTAGCCTTGTTCCTAAATTCTCAAAGAGACCCTTCCAGAAATTACTGGTCATTCTAGGATCTCTATCCGACACTATGGACATGGGCAAGCCATTGTACTTGAAAATTTGTGAAATAAAGAGGGTTGCCATTTGATGGGCTTTGATAGTCTTTTTGACAGGTACAAAATGAGCTTGTTTACTAAACCTGTCTACTATCGTCCATATTCCCGTATTCCCATGGATAGACTTAGGCAATCCAAAGATAAAATCCATGGATATGCTCTCCATGGTGAATTAGGGATTGGCAAGGGTTGAAGCAATCCGAGTTGCTTCCCTCTATCAAATTTTGTCTTTTGGCATACCACACATTTGGAAACATACTCTTGTATGTTCACTTTCATGGTAGGCCAATAGAAATATGTTTCAATTCCCTTTAAGGTAGACTGAATCCCTCTATGCCCGCATAAGGTGGAGCATGAGATTCATACATTACTTTCTCACGTAGTGAGTTAGTAACGCATAGTCTATTGCCATAGAGAAGATAACCATCTTGTAAAGTAAATGGTTCTTCTTTCTTCCCTAATGCAAGGGCTGAAATCACATCTCTAAAATCGGGATCAATAGCATACTCATCTATCATTGAAGATAGATCATTGTGAGTTGCTATGGAAACCGCATTCACTCTCGGCCGTCTTGAGAGTGCATCAGCTACTTGATTATGCTTGCCAGCAATGTGAGCAATATGAAAATGAAATTGCGAAAGGAAATTTGCCCACCTCATTTTTTTGTCGGAGAGCTTGGTCTACGTCATGAAGTACTTAAGACTTTGGTGATCCGTTCGCAGAATGAAAGGAGTCCCCAATAAATAGTGCTTCCATGAGTCTAAGGCATGTAGAACTGCAAGGAGTTCCTTTTCGTATATGCCTAGAGCTTGCTCAACAGGGTCGAGCCTTCGACTCTCATAGCCTATGGCGTGCCCTTCTTGGAGCAAAACAGCTCCAAGGCAATCACCACAAGCATCGCATTGGACCTCAAATGGTTTTGAGAGATCCGGTAGTGTAAGCACAGGTTGAGAGATAAGCTTTTCTTTAAGCTTTTCTAAAGCATTGTTCTCCTTAGCAGACCATGTATACCTAACGGTTTTCTTTGTTAGGTCATGTAATGGTCCCGCAATTTGTGAGAACTTTTCTATGAAGCGTCTATAGTATGCACACATACCTATGAAGCTTCTTAGTTCATGAAGATTCCTTGGTTTAGGCCATCCTTTTATTACCTCTAACTTGGATGGATCCATTTGGATGCCATCTTGAGAGATAATGTGACCTAAATACTGAATCTCTTGCAAGAAAAATTCACTTTTCTTTCGATTAACATAAAGTTTATTCTTTCTTAAAACTTGAAATATTACCTGGAGGTGTTGCTTGTGTTCCTCCAATGAATTAGAGTAGATGATAATATCATCAAAGAACACTCCAGTGAAGGTTCGATGAGGCCTGAACAGCTTCTCCATCAAGCGGTTGAATGTGGCTGGTGCATTGGTCAAGCCAAAAGGCATGACAATGTATTCGTAAAGACCAAATGTAGTACGAAATGCGATCTTTACAATGTCTTGATCAACTATCCTTATTTGATGATAGCCACTTTTTAGGTCAACCCTACTGAAGTAGGTCGATCCTTGTAGCTTATCAAATAGGTCTTCTACCCGTGGAACGGGAAACCTATTCTTGATAGTGATCCTATTTAGTGCTCTATAGTCGACACACATACGATATGTGCCGTCTTTCTTTTGCACTAATAGCACAGGTGAGCAAAATGGAGATGAGCTTGGCCTAACCATACCCTTCTCAACTAACTCATGCACTTGCCGCATAATCTCCTCTTGTTGAGCTTGAGAAACTCTATAAGGAGGTTTATTAGGCGGTGAACTTCCTGGAAGAAGTTCAATTGCATGGTCATCATTACCTCGTTTAGGAGGTAGCTCACAAGGGATGTCGTCAATAAAAACATCTTGAAACCCCTTGAGAAAATTGGATAACTCTAATTCCTTTTGGTTGCTTTTATTTTCTTTTGCTAAAGCATTAGGTTCATTTTGAGAGTCTTTAACAAAAATCATGTACACGGAAATAGAGCTCTTTATTGACTTGTTGAAAGCTTGTGTATGTACAATGGGGATGGTGTTACCCATTTCCTTAGCATCTATATACATGTCTTTTTCCCTAACTTAAAGGAGATTCTCCTTTCAGGAAATTTAACATCGGCAGCCAGGCGGTCAAACCATGGTGCCCCTAGGATTACATCCTCATGCTTGAGAGGAGAGATAAAGAAGTCCTCTTTGTCCACATAGCCTTGGACATGAAGCCTCAATTTCCCGATTAAGGGAGTGACTGAAGCTTCTTGCCCCTTGAAGGCACTGTCTGCGGGTAGGACATCTCCCATCTCGTAGGATTGTATTCCTAGCTTGGTGGCCAACTCTATAGATATAAAATTGTGAGTAGAACCAGGGTCAAAGAGAATAAAAGCATCATGTTCTCTTACCTTTCCCCAAGCATGGCATAGAGGAGATCCTTTGTGGTGAGTTTGGTGAGTCTCCTCCTCTTGGATTTCAACCAAGGAAGCTCTAGCAGGATCTTGGCGGTTGTTCTTTTGGGGACAAGCGCGGTACGCATGCCCTTGTTCGCCGCACTTGAAACACCGGTTATCCTTACAATAATGCTCAAGCTCTTCAGGAGAGAGTTTATTCTTACCTTTGTAAACTCCCTTCTCTTTAGCTTTGTTGGAGTTGCCCTTAGGAGACTTTTGGACATTGTCCTTCCCCTTAGGCTCATTGGAACCCTTGTTTTCCGGGGGCTTATTATTTCTTTTTGCCCCCGTTTGGAAATTTATTCGAGAGGCGACCATAGTGTGGTGTATTACCGCCGATATGGTACGTGGTCTTTGGGAGTTGACATACTCCGCCATTTCTTCGGTTAAGCCCGCACAAAATTGTTGCTTTTGCTCTCCAAAATCCAACTTTTTGAAGACAGTGGCTTTGAGTTGTAGGTCCCAAAACTTGTCTACATATTTGTGGATAGATTCATTGGGAGAGAGCTTTAAGCTTCGCCATTCGGTGAGTACTTTGTCTTTGGCATCGGTGGCCAAAAACTGCTTCATAATGGAAGCTCTTAAAGCTTTCCATGTTCGTGGAGCTTCACCGTTGGCTCGTAGGCTAGACCACCATTGTCTGGCGGACTTTTGAAAGTGCATAGCTACATGGCGTAGCTTAGAGCACTCCGTGAATCCCTCATCTCCAAACTCCGTGAAGCCCTCATCTCCAAACTCCGTTAATAAAGGCCAAGACTTTGTCCGTAGCACCAAAGGTACCATCATAGGTAAGGAAAGAGATGCTCTTCCCTCCCTCTTTGAATTTCTTCAACTTGGATGACCTCTTCCATGAGGCATAGGATTTCCTATGGCCTCTTCTTTTTGATGGTTCAAAAGTTGCACCATCACTTTCTTCAGAAGGTGAAGAATTTGAAGAAGGTGGAGAAGAGGGTGACCTCTTTCTCACCTTTTTCTTGTCTTGATCTTTGTCGTCTTCACCATAGATTTCATAAGAGGAAGAGGATGAAGAAGATGGAGAAGATGGAGAAGAGGGTGACCTCTTTCTCACCTTTTTCTTGTCTTGATCTTTGTCGTCTTCACCATAGATTTCATAAGAGGAAGAGGATGAAGAAGATGGAGAAGAGGGTGTCCTCTTTCTCGCCTTTTTCTTCTCTTGCTTTTTAACATCCCTCTTTGAATTATGGCGTGGAGAAGAGTGTGATGGCCTTCTCCGCTTTGGTGGTGATGGAGAGCGTTTAGCCCGCCGTCTTCATGGAGCCATCTCCGCCGAGGTGGCGGGAGACTCGCTTATTTCTCGTTCCTTCGTTGGAGGCTCTTGAGTTCTCCTTTGGGAAGGAGATGCATCATCAAGAAGTAAATTCTTGAGCCCTTCATATGGATTCTCTTCTTCTTCCCGAATCGGAGAGAGACCTCTTTCGGTAGTCTCACAAGGAGGCTTCCTAGGTGTTCTCTCGTCATGGTGATGAGCTTGGAGAATCCCGTGACCACGGAGCTGCCGTTGCACTTCACTTTGGAGAGATGGATTGCCCATGGCTTGTTGAAGCCTAGAAACAAGATAGTTAACAAGCATTGAAGCATCATTAGTAGCTTGCTCATCAGCAAAATCAAAGTTATCAACATTAATTTCACTCTCTTTACTATTGTCAGCCATTCTAACAACTTTTAGGTGTAAACTTTTTAGGTGTACTTTGGCACTTCAAGCCCTAGTTGCTACTCCTCTTTACCCCTTTAGAAAAAGCACTCAAGCTACTGTACCCGCGGCTCGAATACCATTAATTGCAAGGAATAGAAGAGAGGGTCTTTCAACACCAAAACAACACCGGCTCCTGTCAAGCTTCTGATAGCTCAATAGTGGTTAAGCTGTAGGCAAGCCCCGTAGGACTCCACTATTAAGACCATAGCTCTCGACGGTGATGCCTCATTAACTGCACGAAGGCAGGCGCACTGCAAGGCTGAAAATTCCCTATTCTACTTACTCATAGGCAATTAATAATACCAACCATTTGTAGCTAGCTTGAGGACCTCCCTTCTTGAGCAAGAAAAGAGAAACCTTGAGCTCTGATACCAATGTAACATTTAATGGCCTAATAACTTATGTGTAGCGGAAATTAGCATGAACATAGTGGGCATTTCATTAGAATAGATTCCTAATGAGAATTACAAGAGTGCTTGGGTGGAGAGAGCAACAAAAAGCATAACACCTAGTTAGATAGCATCG
Organism: Adiantum capillus-veneris; assembly: GCF_014529385.1. Lineage (NCBI taxonomy): Eukaryota > Viridiplantae > Streptophyta > Polypodiopsida > Polypodiales > Pteridaceae > Adiantum > Adiantum capillus-veneris. The sequence continues at coordinate 42,856,138 of NC_140950.1, read as the reverse complement.
ACAATACTTTCAAAAGAGAGAGAAATTAAGCTATTGACAACAATTGAGGACCGGATTTTCATGGAGCCGGTCCCCCCTCCAAAAGGCTTTGTATTATGGTTTCTCCCATCAAGAGAGACATTGTACAACACAATTCTTTGTATTCCTTCAAGACTAGCTAGTGCAATGAAGATGGAAACTTCATGCACTAAGCAAAACACTTAACAAACACAACTTGAATTATCCCCGTTCTCAGACCCAAGACCTCACACACCTTCGAAGATGGTGAGAGCTAGCAGGGTATGAGAGTAGATTGAGAGGAAGAAGGAGTATCTTACGAGAAAGATGTACATCTCCTCACATAATCACTCATATGTAGCATAGCTTAGCTTAGTAATTAGCTTGGTAGAGGAGATGAGCATGCATTGAAGCTTGTCTCTTGGTTGGATTTGCCTCCACATGCCAAGAGAGTATTGATGTAGGCTTCTATCTCACAAGCTTGGAGTAGGTGATGAGTTCTCCATTAAAGCTTGGGAAGAGATAGTCTTCTCTTTCTTCACACATGAGCTTGTGTGAGTGTGTGTGTGATAATGCCCTGCAAAAATCAGCCCCCTCTCTCTCTTGGGCGAGCCCTCTTGCTAATTGCTGTTGCCGAAGCCTCATTGGCCCTCCCCAAGTCAAGCCAATTACAATTAAGCAGCATAAGTGATAGCCTTCTGACATGTGTCCCCCTTTCCCCTTTTGTGAGATCTTTAGGTAATTAAATAATTAAACTAAACTCTCATTGGACCCCTTTGCCTCCTGGCCAATGGGAATCAGGCAAGCCATGGGGCTCCTGAATGCTCATAGGACCCCTTGGGAGATTGCCCAATAGCCTTCTAGGAGACTTAATTCTCATTGGTTTCTTTCATCAAATGTTTTTAAATTAATTAAACTAGATTTACTCTAGCTTAATTCTCATTGGTCCACTTCAAGGGTCATCCAATAGAAATTGGGCACACCTTGTGGGCATATGGCCTAGGGAGCTGACATGTGTCCCTCATTCCCTTTGTGTAAAGGGAGCCTGTGTGTGTGTGTGGCTTTCTCTCTCATCCCCTACCTTTAGGGCTCGCCCCCTCCCATGTAGGGATGTGCAAAGACTTTTAGGGCACACACAAAGCATCCAATTTTCCCTAGGGTTGACCTTTGGACACAACCTTTGAATTTTGGAACCTTAGCATTTTGGAAGTCTTAATGGGCTGAACCTTAGGGTCTTTTTAGCCCATTGTTGCACATGGCTCTTTTGCAGATGGCCCCCCCCCTTTGGATCCCTATTGTGGCCGGTCTGCTAGCTTAACCAATATTCTAGCTTTTTCTCCCCTGGCCTTTCCCACATTAAATGATCAATTTATTATGAGAAAATCATTTAGGAGAATTAGATATTGATTATTATGAGAGAGTATGTGCTTGAAGATTTGCAAAATGGTGATTTAGAGGGGGTGCAGACTCCTTCATTGACAAGTTGTTGTGAAGCCAAGCTACCAAAGTGGAAAATTAGTCTTGAACGTGATGATGATGAATCAGAGGGGGTGCAAACCCCTTCTTTGACAAGTTTTTGTGACCCAGAGCTATCGATGTGGCAACTGATTCTGAATTTGCGGATGATTTAGACGGGGAGAAAGCTTCTTCTTTATCAAGAATTTGTGACACAGAGCTCACACTATGGCAGAATGATTATAAACTTGATGATGCTGATTTACAGGGGGTACACAATGAAGTGCAATCTCTTGATGTTGAATATGATTGGTTTCATTGTGCCGATGATACAGACAGGGTAGTAGATGAAATTTTCAATGTCCATTTTGAACTTTGTGCTACAAAAGTGCAAAGATATCTGGATGAGGGTGAAAAACTTGAAGAGTAGTTTACAGCAGATGCAGTTAGTATGCATGTCATATGTGGAAATCTTCGTTTACAGCAGTCTGAGATGTGCAAGATGGAGGAACCTTCTTAAGCGGTGGGCCTAGACCTTATGTGCTTATTGGACGAAGCTTTGGAAGGGTTCTCAAATAAAGATGCTAAGGATACCAGTCAATCAGGATTCATGCATGAGCAAGTTTGTTCAGATGGAGTTGATGATGACCTTATGCAGTTGTTGGATGATGCTCTACTTGATTTTGAGCCTCTACAAGATAGAGGATTGTTTTCTGATTCATCTATTGTATTTTCCCTATGATCTTGGAGGATGTTGCAAAATTTTTAAAGGAATGCTCACAGTGGGGCAAATTATTGGTTTCCCGTTTGATCCTTGGGGCTACTAAAGTGCAAAGTTTCAGATTTGAAGAGTACTAATTATCTGTTGTAGCAAGTTTCATGGTCCAAGGTTTTGTTTTCTAGATTTATGCTAAGTTGGAAGAGTTTTTGGTTATGTGTTCAATAATATTACATGGATGGCTTCCATTTGACATCTTTGGACAATTGATAAAGTATCTTCACATCTTTTGAGTTGGTTCTGCTACAGAACTTGAGGTAAAGGACTTGACGGCCATTCCGTGTGCAGACAGAGTAAGGTATACTTGAGCTTGATAGGGTTCCCTTAAAAGAGCTTAATGGTCAAGCCGTGTGCATCATTAACTTGAGCACTTGAGTCTGGTGGAGTTCACTAAACAGTTTTCCATAATTGAATGCTTTAGATATACGGCAGATATGGTTCAGAGATTTTTGATAGGACAGCTACCTAATGATTAAGCTAAAACATTCATGATAGGGTATAAGCCTTATTTTATTTTTCATATGTTTACTAGTTACATGAGTCTGATGATGGCAAAGAGCTTAAGGTACCTATAGTAGATGCGAATTGAACTGCGGTTGGCACAGACCAGAGGTTGTGCAGGTTCAGAGGGGGTGGATGTCGTGCAGCTCCGTTCCCATGCTAAGAAAGAGGCAAAAAAATGCACATCAAGCTTATTTGAATCTTACCTGATTAATGGAAAATGTTGAGTGCTTTCTAATAATCTAGTCTAATGATTAATGTATGCCAGATGCGGCTTAAAAGGGCCAACAGATGCCTTAATGATGCTAAAAAAGGAGTATGCTTGAAGTGAGAACAGATGGGAGATTATGATCTAAAACTATTGTGCTTGAAGTGCTCCATCGGCTTGTCTTTACGGCTCGTCGATTGGAGCTACGGTGCAAAAGTTATGGCAGTTTAAAGTTTGAGCGGTACCGGATTGGGCAACTACAGCCGAAAAGACAAAGATAAAGTGAATGCATGGGCTTGAAGTGCTCACTTTGTGGAGCGTATCAGTCTTTTTAGATCAGCGATCGCAATTCCGGTGGCCAAGATATTGGCCATTTAAGTTTCCCCGGGGGCCAGTTCTGTAGTAGTCTGCTCCGCTCGATCGGTGTACCATCTGGGAGTTTTAAGCTACAGCCAAGGTCTTTATGCGTTCTATGCAGCTTGAGAAGTCTACAAGAATTTACGGCTCGTCAGACAAAGTCCGGGTTGATGAGATAATACGGCTTGAGGCCAGTGTCAGTTGCCAGCACTGCCGAGCTGAATGAATTTTTAGCACTATTCAAGAGTTTTACATGCATCAGAATTCACGATGATATTGTTAGTCAAGGACAATTGGAGGAAGAAGCCAATTGACTGTGGCCACCCAACTGATCCGTGTATGCTTAATGTGGTGCTGTTACGAAAACACAAAAAGCTCATTGTTGAAATGTCATCTCATGGAGTGTAATGATTGGTCGGCATGTATGCCAAATGTCGCACCCTTGCAAGGGCTATGTCCGGCATGCATGCCCAAATGTGGTGCCCTTACAAAGGCAAGGCCGCCCACTATGGAGAGGCTGCCCATATTCACAAAGGGGTATGGCCACCCACCCAAGTTGCAAGGCCGCCCATTAAATTAGAGAAGGGCATTAGTGTGGAAAAGAAATAGAAAAGAAGGAGCATGGCAGGCAGGGTAGCGAGTAGAGACTGTGCAGGGAAAGATGAAGTCGCATCGGCCTGTACAAGCGACGGATGAGGGCGTTGAAATGACGAAAAGTCGTCTTCTTGCCATGGTGCCCAATTTCGGGCCAGCTCCCGCGACGTTTGGTGCTAGTCCATGCGCACTTGCCACGTTGGAGAATGCTCACAAACTCCACAAATCCACCAAATGCACACCTACTGCCACGGTCTGTCTCCACCCTTACACATGCACACAGCCGCTCAATCTCACTCTCTCACACAAAACACCGTCGGTCCGGGGGGGCACACACATCCACACTCTGCCAGCACCAAGGGGAAACACCAGAGCAGGAGAAAGAGAAACCATAATACAAAGCCTTTTGGAGGGGGGACCGGCTCCATGTAAATCTGGTCCTCAACTGTTGTCAATAGCTTAATTTCTCTCTCTTTTGAAGTATTGTTCATGCTATCTAACTAGGTGTTATACTTTTTGTTGCTCTCTTAGTACCCAAGCCCTCTTGTTATTCTCATTAGGAATTTATTCTAATGAAATGCTCACTATGTTCATGGTATTTTCCGCTACACACAAGTTACTAGGCCATTAAATGTTACATAAAGGAAAGTCTTAAGTTCAAAGTTGAGCTGAAAAGGCCCGCTACCTTTGAGGAAGCAGTCCATATCGCAAGGGAGAAAGAATGGAAATCTCAAAGACTCAATGAGCATGGGAAGGCGGTCCATGTGCAAGGTAATGGTTTCCAAAATGAGGGAAATCAGGCAGAGGAGGATGAAGCCCCAACCTACTCAAAGCGTTGCGAACACTAAACAGTTACAGCGAAATATGGAAGACATGATGACCATGATGCAACAATTGCGGATTAGTGTTCTTGGAGGTGGTCATGGTCACAGTCGTGATAGAGGAATGGCTCAGCCATATGAAGCTCAGTCTAATGCTAATGTGGATGATGGACAAGATGTCTTTGAGCCACAAAGGAGGTTCATCCCTACCTATTATAATTGTGGTGAACTTGGTCATATCAGCACTCATTGTCCAAGGCCACCAAGGATGGGAGATGATATGTTTTCACTTCCTCAGTAGATTCCTAACAGGGATAATGATTATGCATTGGATATACGGGGAGATCCAGGTATTCAACAGGAAAATCACGCCTCAACCTCTGGTGGCCATGTGGGTATCGTGCGGGTTGAAAAGAAAGAAGCAAATATGATGTTTATAGGCAAAAGAGAGAGGGAAGGCTATGCTGCTCTACGTCCCAGTAAGAAGAAAGGGAAAGAGAAAGAGGGTGAAGATCCAAAGGTTAAGAGAAAGAGAATACCTCGTAGCTGGTTTAAAGTAGCAAATTTACCTTTTGGAGAAGCCCAAATAACTTATAGTTTAAAGGAAGACCTGATTGGGAGGAAAGTAGATTGTACTTTTGGACAGTTGATGAATATGGTGCCCAAAGTTAAGAGGCAGTGGAATTCATAAGTGAATCCAGAGAAAGAGCCGAAGCATGGACAAGTCAGAGTGTTGGCTGTGGGAGAGTTACCCACCGATATTTATCATGTGGTGAATGCTTGGCACAAAGGAGTGGGCATGGGAGAGTCCTACATTGATGGAGGTGCTCAAGTTTGTGTGATCACACAGTCATGTGTCAAGAGACTAGGTCTCATTACATGCGAAAGCTCTGGGTTTAGGATTCGACTAGCAAACCATGTCAAAAAGAAGTGTTTGGAGATGATTAAGAATTTGGAAGTTGAAGTCTTTAGCGTGAAGTTTATAGTAAACTTTCATGTTTTGCCAGCTAGCATGGGAGATTTTTCTCTCATTTTGGGACAACCTTGATTGAGAGTTGTTGGTGTTGTACAAGATTGGGGCAAGGGCACAATCTGTGTGTATGGCAAGAAGGGTGAAAAGAGGGTGTTTGATATGACTACCAAGCAACCTTTGGCACTAGAAGATGTGAGTGAAAATGATGAATCCAAATTTACCAGTGAAGACACTTCTGAATATTCAAAAAGTAGCACTGCTTCTAGTTCTAGTGATGAGGGTGAAGTGTCATTCTGCTGTAAGACGAGGAGAAAAGATAAATTGGTGAGGTATTGCAAGTTTCAGGGGATATAAATGCTTCAAGCGGTTTAGAACAACTTGAGGAGTTGATGCAGCCTAAACAGAAATTGCCAATGAAGAAAGGGTTGATTCAAAATATGTTGAGTACTGATTCGACACAAGGAGAAAGAAGGGAGTACTTAACAATGTTGGACAAGTTTCCAAATCTTTTCATCACTTCATATCAATCAATAAGGGGTTTTGTTGGAGATCCTATGAAGATTGAACTAGTTGAAGGGGCAAAACCAATAAGACAGAAATTAAGAAGGATGGGTAAGGAGCAAATGAATGCTTTAAAGGAAGAAGTGGATAAAGTTTTGGATGCAAGGTTCATTGTGCCAGTTGATAATGTTGAATGGGTGAGCCCTATAGTGGTCACTCCAAAAAAAGATGGGCGTTGGAGAGTTTGTGTTGATTATAAGCCATTAAATGCAGTGACCAAGAAAGATCCTTATCCCTTACCTTTCATTGATCAACTTCTAGATATAGTAGCTGGCTTTGAAAGATATAGTGTCAGGTATGTATATTATATATATATAAGTATATATGTATATATGTTTATATCCATAAATTCATACACACACACATACATATATATATATATATTAATATGTATATAATATATATATATATATATATATATATATATATATATATATATATATATATTATACACACACACATACATACATATGTTTATCTACACACATGCACACACACATACACACACATATATTTATATTTATGTATATTTATATTTTAATTCACACACACATTTATTTATTTATTTATGTGTGTATATATATATACACACACACACACGTACATAGACATATATATATATTAATATGTATAAATATGTATGTACGAATGTATATGTATATACACACACACACATATATATATATATATTTATATTTATATATACACACGTGTGTGTGTGTGTGTGTGTGTGTGTGTGTGAAAGAGGGGGATAGAGAGAGAGAGAGAGAGAGAGAGAGAGATGAAAAAAAGCTCCCCCAAAAAGCTTTCTCAATTCCCACCCCCTGGCAGTCACTTTGACAGCAGTTTCTCTGCGGATGGTTCTACGTTGACAAATGTATACTTTTTGCGCACACACTGTGCCATTGAGCTCTTTTGAGAGCAGATATCCCCACAGGGATTTGTTTGACTGCACGCAGCAGTTCTTGGCGCATATTTATGCACAGTGTTTCATGTACAGTGAGTTGCAATTATTGCCTGTTGTACTTCGTGTGGAGCCATTTTTTGGCTATTTTGGCAGTTTTTTCATCTATTTCTTAGACTCAGACCAAAAGAGCCCTTTTTGAAGCTGTGGCTAGTCTTCAATCTGCTTTAGCCTTTGGAGGGTCGTTTGCGTGAGGTTTTCTTGAGCTAGGATGTACTCAAATGTTGAGACACTTTTGGTGATACATGTTGTTGGAGTATCGCTATTTTGGTATCCTTGCCATAGTCCATGTATATGGACGGATTCTTTTGCTTTTGACGTCGAGTTGGCGGTCAATTGACAGCTTGGTTACATTATGTCTTGTGGTTTATTTTTCAATTTATTTACTATTTTTGGTCATGTCGAGTTTGAGAATTTGCTCCCCTTATAAAGGAGACTTTGTCGGATTTTTCCTGTTGGTCGACCATATGCTTTTTAACACACTTGAGTGCTTATAGCCAATGATTTTACCGCATTTTGTCTTGAGTTTCTTCTCCCATTCTAGGGGAAACTCTATCTAAATTCAAGAAGCTATTATCTGACAATGTGGAACTAGAAGAAACCAATCCCTCTGGAAAATGGAGCTTACCAAAGGTCTCTACTGCACAAGTGTACAAACACAATAAGGTATTTGCCCTCTCTGCTAACACACTATACCATGAGATGCATGGAAAGCTAACAATAAGGGATAGTGATTTTGATAATCACATTATCCACCTCTTTGAGGAGCTATTTGAGTTTAGAAATAGGGCATTAAGAAAAGGTCATCAATTTGTACATATTGGATATATAGCTATTGGCATAATACCCTTGTTTCAAAAAGTTCTTAATGTTTCATGCATTGGAGCATTGCTAGATACTAGCCACAGAAGTGTGCCTGATCAAACCATCAGCATTCAGCAGTGCAGCCTATCCAATGGTCCTATATACATTGAATGTTTTCCAAACTTCCCTTGAAACCTTAGGGATAAATATTGCGATGAAGTAATCTCTCTATTGATCAAAACTCATGGTCTAGATCTAAAGCATAGTTCATATCATTTTCAAATAGCTTATAGAATAATCATTAGAACTTTCAACACTTGTCTTCCCTCTATGTATAATTCTAGTTACTTGAGAGAAGATGCATCTCAGACCAAAAGACAAAATATTGTCATGAAAGTGGATGATACCACTTAGGGAACCTTACCTGAAATGGTGAATTGGCAAGAAGTGGAGTTTCCTTCAGAATGGAAGCTAAATATTTGAAAGATGTTGTTAAATGAAGTTCAGCAACCAATGCCTTTAAATATTCATCGGCTTGGATCCACTGATCAATACAAAGTCTTAAGTCGATCTAGATCTAACAAAGAAATTGCTTCTGTCTTGGCAAAACCTATCTACCAGATGCAGTTCAATGAACCTGACTCTTGAGCCTCGAGCTATTCTTCTGCCTCAACCTCTCATTGACGACATAGTCTTCCACCTCTGGCCTGCATACATCCAAAGACTTACAAGGATTATGAAGGGTTGTTCAGATGTAAGCTCTGCAATAGAATTATTGCATCTGAGTTTGTTTATAATGGAATTGATCTCTTTACCAAGACAACTATTGAGGAAAAGGAACTTTCTTATATTCTCCCCTATATTCTGACAGCACCAAATACACGTCTTCAACCTTTGGATTCCACCTCCAATCGGCACACCAATGCCTTAAAAGAAATTGTTGCACTCCATTATCATGTGATGTCCAAACTGCCTCCTCTTTCTCAGTCTCCTCCTCATACTTTTTTTCCCCGGGGGGGGTATTTCCTCCTTATTAAAAAAAAAACACTGAGGAACAAGCAAATTTAGAGCAAGTAATCAGTTTTGGTGGTAGCCCAAATCATAAAGACTTCCTCGGATGTTCTCTGTTGTCATTCATGAACCAATGATTGAGTCAGTAACACACTTTCCACCATAAATGTCACCCTTTGCAAATGAAGATGCTAAAGAGAGATTTAACCCCTACCAAAGATGGGGAGTAAATGCTCAAGTGCAAAATTGGCAGCAACAGCAATAGATGGGTGAAGTAGTTAGAACAATATTACAAGAAGATTCTGACTGAATGGTTTTTCAAGATGATAGTTGTGTGGAATATGAAGAAGAAGATCTAAATGAATTGGATATCTTCCTTCCTCAGATATTTCCAGCCCCTGATGAGTCTTCAAATAATGAGTCAGATATTGGTTTTGAAGAAGAAGTCAGGAAGATGAATCCAATTAAAATAAAAACAGATGAGATAAAAGTTGAAATTCCTTCATCTTCTTCTACAACAACTCTCAAAGGTGTTACAAAGATTGAAGACATGACTATTCTTGATATTGATGGGCTCACTCCATAACAAATATGGAAGTTTTTTGAGTTTATCTACAATTCTGCTCATTACAGAATCCACTATAAACATCTTACACAAAGACAATTAGTGTTGATGATAATAGCTGGATTTCAAGGAATGTTGCGAGCCTGGTGGGATGACCTTAGCACACACAGCAAAGCTCACACCATGCAAGGAGGACCAGAAGGCCGTGAAAATTTTGATAATGTAATTTCACTATTCTTTGCAGCACTGGTCATGCAATTTTTAGGGTCAACTAACAAAATACAGGAAAGAAACAAAGAAGCATTTTTTAGGAGCAAACTATGTGATCTGACTCAGATTAAGAAATACCAACAACACATGACACACTTGATGTATCAATTTCCATGCGGGTATTTCAAAGCCAAACACAAACATTATTGCATCAACTCATTCCTTGAGTCATTTGCAAATCTAGTAAAAGAAAGAATCAAAGCAACTGGTTAGCATCTTGATAAGAATATTTCTCTAGCACAAATTAACTCTTTGGTGGATGAAGTTACTGATCTTGAATGTGCTAAGATAAGGATTAAAAAATAAATCAAGCAAGTGAGAGGATTCAACTCCAATTTCTGTGATAAAGAGACAAAGGCCAAATCCTTTGGATGCAGAGACAAAACACAGTGCAATTGCAAGATTAAACACCACAAAAACAAGTATGGTAAGAAATTCAAGGTAGCACGAAGGAAGCAAAAACTCAGCAAAGAAGAAAGAAACACTACAACACGTTGTGAGCGGCATGAAAACACACACAGCGCCTCTATAACGACCCGACACACACTCTTGGGAAGATACACACACACACACTATGGGGCACCACTCGGCTTAGACAACACACCTGGCCGAGACAGGGAACACACCTCTGGAGTGAGAGGAGAGAGACTTCCACTTGCCCACTCCACACAAACACACACACACACACACACACCCAAAAAACTCAGCTCAAAAGAGGAGAATTTCTGATGTTTAGATACAATTGATCTTGGGCCAACACCAATGGGACAAATAGCTCACACAATATGGGTAAAATAAGCCAGATACAATCACAAACTAGAGCAAAAACTTCGCTCATAGGAGAAACTTACACAGAAAAACAGCAGGAAAAGAGTGAGGAATTGGGCAAAATGGACAGCGCCATCGCATCCGGAACGGCCCAAAACCCTAGTCTTCAATGTCAAAGTGCTCAAATCCGACCTCGGATGAGCAGTTTACGGCCAAAACAGGCTCCAAAAACCCCAAAAACACACCTGCGGCTGTTCCTCCTCTCTTCTCCACGTTTTTTCTGGTCTTCTCTCAGTTTTTTCAGTTCCCACACTTAGATTTATTAGTTGGGCACCCTTGGCCTTTTAGATGACCTCAAACGGACCCCGAACAGGCCAAAAACTGACCTCGCAGTGCATAGTTGTCACCTTTTTTGCATCATCCGCACACCTGGCACTCATTTCTTTTCAATAATGCGTCTCGCAACCACGTGAAGTGGCCCCAAAAAGTGGTCCTAATGATGACCTTTCTGCATAACTCTCACAAGAAAACACCACTTTGTGTCCGTATTCATCCACGTGCAAATATTGACCCCGTTCGGCCTCCTGACGCCACTCGATGCCATCTGACGCACCTGCTTACCTCATGTCGTCGGCCCGCGGATAGCTTCCTCAAGAAGTTTTACGCGCTACCAACTCCTCCTTATTGTAGAAAAAACACTGTGGTACTGGAAATAGTGAAAATCGATGCACTAGGTACACCATGTCCTACCTGTACACATGTGGGCCCCACGTAACCACCTGGCTCTGAAAAATGGGCAATTCTTTATTTGATGCACCATGCATGTATATGTACATATGCGCAATCCCTTGCTCCAAAAAACTCCTGACATAATTTGCCCATCCCCTAGTCTGCTAGATCATTCATGATCAGCAGCAGCAAAGAGCGATATGAGACTCGCCGAATCACAGGTCTCCTCATCCTTCACCAACATTGCTTGCTCCACAGAGAGTTCATCTTGCTCCACCATCATCAATCTAGCATGATACAATTTAAGACGCAATCCATTTACCCTTGACTTATGTAGAACACCATCCAGGTTAGCCAGCTGATATGTGCCATTTGGAAAACACTCCACTACCTTGAAAGGGCCTTCCCACTTAATTTGAAACTTCTTTTGGAAGGTGTTTTCCAGCTTACTGTTGTAGCGCAAAACCGAGTCATGCTTCTTGATACCCTTACTTTTGACCTTTTCATTTATTTTTGCTAAAGCCCTATCTTGCATCTGCCCATATTGTTCCAATGCACTCATCCTATCCAACTGAACCTCTTGTAGCTGTAAGAGCCTCTCTTCGAATGCATCACTAGGCGGCCCAAGCAACTTCTCTAACATCTTGACCGCAGGCAACTCTACTTCCACAGGCAATAGTGCTTCTTTTCCATACACCAAATAAAATGGAGTAAACCCTGTACCTGTCTTCACCGAAGTACGGTAAGCCCATAATGCACTAGGCAATTCCAAATCCCAATTCTTTCCTTGGTGCTCTGTCACTTTCGAAAGAATCTGTACCAACTCACCATTGAATCTTTCATTTAAGCCATTACACTGTGGGTAATAAGGAGTGGTATGCTGGTGCCTAATCTTCATCTTTGCACATAAAAAATCTAGCAATTTAGCTCTAAAGCCAGGCCCCTTATCTGAAAGTAGCTCCAGTGGCACCCCAAACTTGCAACATATTTCATCATACACAAATTTTGCCACATCCTTTGCAATGATCTGTTTTACTGCTATAGCCCCTGCCCATCTAGAAAGATAGTCCACTGCCGTCAAAATATAGTTTTTGCCCCTGCTTGTGATAGGTAACGGGCCTATTGCATCAATCCCCCACTTTTCAAACACATCAAACGCCATAATGGTTTTTCGTAGCTCTGGCTTCAACACTCTCTTCCCAAATGCTTGACACCTATTGCAAGACCTACACCAATGGTGAACATCCTTGTGCAAACTAGGCCATACATACCCCTCTTGCAAAATCTTATGCAAGGTGATCTTTAGAGCAAAATGGCCACCACATGCGCCTTCATGATTCTCTTCCAACACTCTGTAAAGCTCCTCCCGCCAAGGTACACGTCTCAACACAAGATCAGCCCCTTTCATGTATAAGACATCACCAATCAATTTGTACCTGTATGCTCTACGCACAAAGCCATACTTCTTAGACTTCTGAATCTCCTTTGGAATGATTCCTGTTAGCAAAAACTCCTCTTCTTGATCCAAACTTTCCCGGCCATGATAAAGAGGTAAAGTGGTCCTCAACACAAATAGCTCCCCAATCATGCCTTGAGCTGCTTCATGTGCCTCTCCATTTAGAGCACGTTCAATGTGTCTGATGATCCATGCTTCGAACTTTTTTAACAGGCCTTTAATTCTGAAGCACATTTCCTTCAATGAGGTGTTCTTGCTCTTCCACACACCCAGCACTTGCTTCACCACTAACAAGGCATCACCTTTTATGCTCAACCTTTGAACCCCATGCTTCAAACAAATGTGTAATCCGGCTTCCAGAGTAGCATATTCAGCCTCATTGTTACTATGAGCATCCAATTTGAACCCTCTCTTGCATACTAGCTTCCCCTCTGGATCATAAAGTGCTATACCCCCTGAAGCTGCATCATGGCTCTTTCTGTATGAACCATCAAAGAACAATACATGTGCATTGCTGATCTGTGGCACTTCTTCAACTACGTTTCTCACCACCTCTTCCTTAACAATAAGGGGATTCTCCTTGTAGGTCAACAAATCAGCTAGGGTAGCCCTTGTACTATCTTCCACTAGAAAAGAGAACTCAAACTCTTGCAGCTCAATTACCCATTTCTTCACCACATTTGACATGTTAGTACCATTAATTAACTATGGCAAAAAGGCATAACTCATCAAGAAAACAAAAGGCCGTGGTAGCAAGTAATGACGAAATCGTCGACAAGCAAATATTACACTGGCCATCACTAGCTCTACTTCCGAGAACTTTCTCTCCGCTACCAACTTCACTCAGCTTGCACAATACACTGGCCTCATATAATGGCTGCCCTTCCCCTTTTGCAATAGCATGGCTCCAATGGCATCATCCCCTACTGATGGATTTACATAAAAAACTTTCTCCCAATCAGGAGCCTACATGGCTGACACTTCTTCACACTCGTCAACCCATTGCAATGGATCATGCTTTGCCACTTGTTGTAATGGATAAAGAAGCTGCGAAGACAATGCAATAAACCGTGCCATGTACTTCACTTTGTGTATAAAGGTTGCCAATTGCTTTGTACTCGTAGGTGATGGAAGAAGAATAATAGACTTCACCTTATCTGGATCAGCCTCAATGCCATTTTCTGACACCATGTGGCCCAATAACTTCACCCTTGGCTGTGCTAGATGACATTTCTTTGGATTTAGTTGTCCTCCACATTCATCATATTGAGCCAATACCATCTGCAGCTTCTCATGGTGTTCAGCCCTACTGCTATAAACACAGAAGTCATCCATAAAAGCTTTAACACAACTACCAATGAATGGTTCCAACACCCAATTTGCTCTCTCTTGATAGAAGGAAGGTCCATTTGACAACCCAAATGGCAATACTGTGTAGCAATAGCAGCCCCATGGCATAATAAAAGTTGTCTTTGTGAGGTCTTTAAGAGCAATGTTCAATTGAAAATAGCCTGAAAAACCATCACACACAGTGTACCTCTCATAACCTGCCACTGAATCCAACATCTGATCAATGAATGGAATAGGATATGGGTTCTTCTTAGTGGCTGCGTTTAAGGGTTTAAAATCTACACAAATTCTCCACTTCCCATCCTTCTTTGGACTGACTACAACTGGACTCACCCATTCTGTGGTCTCCACAGGGACTATGAACCCTGCCTTCAATAACTTGTCCACCTCTTCTCGCAAGGCTTCCATTTTCTCTTGACCCATCCTTCTTAGCCTTTGCCGCACTGGCTTAGCACCTTCTTTCAGCTCTATATGCATCTCTTCGCCCTTGAACCCTCTGATCTCTTCATATGAAGTAATGAACAAATCAGGAAAACTAGCCAGCATGTGCAAATATATATCCTTCTCCATAGTTGAGAGGTCTCCACTGATCATTTGTGTCATCAATTCCTACTTCTTTGACAACTCAACCTTGGTTTGCATCAGCCCTTCAATCACTTCATAAGGCCCTTCACTTTCATCTTCAATCTCATTCGCAAATGCAACTAAACCAAACTCCTGGATTTCTTTGTCCATCAAAAGAAATGCAACATCAGCATCCTCATCACTGCTGGTAGTGCTATCACTGTCCTAATCTGTCACCGTGGAAGAGTCTTCATCACTAGACTCGTCCTCATCTTCATAAAGCTCCTCTAATCGTTTCCTTGTGTCCATATTATAAAGCTTCTTGGTACCTGTCTTTCCATAGAGGCTAATCGTACCAGGTCGCCAATCTTGAACAGCTCCCACTGCACGTAACCATGGTCTGCCCAGTATAATAGGATATGCTCCCAACCCTACTGGCATCACATGAAAATCAACCACTGCCTTTGCATCATATGCCTCCACTTATAAGCTCTTTACAACACCCAAGCATTTTACTTTTTGATGGTTTGCCAATCTGATCCAAAACCCTGACACCCCAGCCACTGTGAGACCCATCTTCTCAACGCATGAGTGTGTTATGACGCATATTTGGGCTCCGCCATCCACATAACCTTGTCCCAAATTTTTCCTTTTATGCCACGCATCTACTATTGGACAAATGTTTGGTAGCTCATCCATTGCCAACACCTTTACTGAACCTCTCTCTGGCTCTTTCTCCATTGGGTTAACCATCCTCTTCCACTGTCGCTTTAGCTTAGGCACCATCTCTATAAGCTGCCCAAAAGTAACATCTGCCTTCCTGCTCGTCAGATCCTCCTTCAAGTCATAGCTTAATTGCCCATCCCCTAGTGGAAAATCTGAAACGTGAAACTTTCGACGAGCTCTCCTTTTCCTCTTGGCCTTGACATCCTCGCCTTCATGGCTCTTTCCTTTCTTCTTACTAGGACCTGGGGCACTTCTTCCTTCCTTTTCCTCTGTGGTCCTCTTCCCAATAGGCATCACTAATGTATCCTCTAGCTTTGATGCCTTCTCCAAGGTGACTACACTTAGCACTTTTGTCTTTCCTTTTTCCTCCTGGGTCAGTCCACTGGTTCCTTCGTCTCCCTTAATTTCGATGCCATAATCATTTGACCTAGTTAACACCTGTCTTGGCAATGGATACATGTCTCACCCCATCCTTGGTGGCTTATCACATTGCGGGCTGATGTGACCCAACTCTCCACAATTGTAATAGGTGGGCGTCTGCCTCCAAAACCTACCATTACTTTGTCCAGCACCATTCCTAGGCCTTTCTTCACCTCCTGGCTGATTTGCAAACCGCCCTCGACCTCGATTATTTCCCACTTGACCTAGCATGTTTAGGCTGAGATTCTTCATCAAATCAACCACTTGCCTCATGTCTTGCCTTAGGCCATCATCTTGCATTGCTGTAGTGACCACTGCTGGCATAACCTGAGGAGTAATAGAAACCACTGGTTCATGATGAACCCCTGGCATGCGACCTTGTAACGAGTCCATAGGCTGAAATACAGACCTCATGGGCAAAGACTCCACCCCTAACTGGCTCATTTTCCTTAGCTTCCACTCTTTGTTCCTTGCTACCTCTAGTGCATCCTCATATGTCCTAGGCTTCTTTAGCTCCACTCTCCAACATATATTCTCCCAAAGACCAGCCAAGAACCTGTCCTTCTTCATCATGTCAGGCGGGGGTACCTGTGGTGCTAAAGCCTTGCACATCCGCTCCCATGCCAATGAAAACTTTCGTATATACGCATCTACTCGCTCACCTTCCTTTTGCACTAAAGCATGTACTTCTTGCTACACTTTGTCAGGGTCTTCTATCTTCACAAACTCCACTTCCAATCCATGCCTTAGATTGTCCCAACTCAATCTTATAGGTGGATCAGCCAAACGCAACTCCTCTTCAAATGTGTTGGACCAAGCTCGTGCATCACTCTTCAAACAAATTTGGAGAAGACGTAACATTTGCGCCGGTTCATGAATCTGGTTGCTAATGTAGGCAACCTCCATCTTTTTCAAAAATTCTTCCACATCTTCATCACTTCTTCCATGAAACTCCGGATAAGAGAAAGCCATGGCTACCCAAGTTTCAATGCTTTGAGAACCCCTTTGAACACACGTGCAAGAACCCAAAACTTTTGACTACCCAATCCCCAGAAACTTCAATGGAGCTCAACTTTAGATAAGGACAAACACATGCACATCAAATGAGTTTTCATAGTTGATCATCGGAATTACAACAGGCAAAGGACATTCCAAGATCTCTCGTAATCTTCTTGGCCCAAACATAAAGACTATGCGCTGCTGGAAAAAAATCTTCCTGGACACATGAGCATTTATCTGGATTCTTTGAGTTAAATGAAATGGAGTGAATTGAGGGCCATTTTGATCATCCATTAAAGCCAACCATGAAGCTCCCAAGAAGGCACACCTGACTTAACCTCTGATTTTGCCAAAATTTCAGCAGCATAACAGCATAAATGGCTCAAAAGACCAAAAAACCAGCCATCATAACTTGGAAAAATTTTGGCAGAGTTTCCCTAGAAATAGAGCAGTAGGAACCCAAAATATAGACTGTATATGTATGCATAAACTGTCAACAATAGAATCCGAGCATCAAGTAGGACTCACTAGTACATAGCCTATGGCGAGGTCACAAAAAGGGTGCTCCAGCTACTTGTATCACCGAAAGGATCTCTACATTTGAGAATCCCCGAGCTCAATAAAAACCTCACGCTATCGACCCTCACACGAAGGCTAATGCAAATCGCGTATAGTCAAGTCTCAGAAATGACTATCTTCCAGACCAAGTCTCAGAAATGGCTGGGACTGCCAAATACAACCAAGTATGGCTCCACAAATGCGTACAATGGCAGTTTCCACAAGTAACGTACAATCCAACAGACAATGCGCTCAAACAGGCGCCAAATGATGCATACCCACAACAACTACGAGTGACACCAATGCTAGTTTATCATTGTACTTCAGCTACCTGTACCTGTGTGAATCACCTGTACCTGTACCTGTACCTATCCCTATAACCTGTAACCTGTAACCTGTAACCTGTAATCTGCAACCTGCAACCTGTAATCCCGAAGCTCGAAGCAGAAGGTACTCGAAGAAGATCCTCAGTGGGGGCACCAAAAGAATGTGAGCAGGATGAAAACACACACAGCGCCTCTATAACGACCCGACACACACTCTTGGGAAGATACACACACACACACACACACACTATGGGGCACCACTTGGCTTAGACAACACACCTGGCCGAGACAGGGAACACACCTCTGGAGTGAGAGGAGAGAGACTTCCACTTGCCCACTCCACACAAACACACACACACACACACACCCAAAAAACTCAGCTCAAAAGAGGAGAATTTCTGATGTTTAGATACAATTGATCTTGGGCCAACACCAATGGGGCAAATAGCTCACACAATATGGGTAAAATAAGCCAGATACAATCACAAACTAGAGCAAAAACTTCGCTCATAGGAGAAACTTACACAGAAAAACAGCAGGAAAAGAGTGAGGAATTGGGCAAAATGGACAGCGCCATCGCATCCGGAACGGCCCAAAACCCTAGTCTACAATGTCAAAGTGCTCAAATCCGACCTCGGATGAGCAGTTTACGGCCAAAACAGGCTCCAAAAACCCCAAAAACACACCTGCGGCTGTTCCTCCTCTCTTCTCCACGTTTTTTCTGGTCTTCTCTCAGTTTTTTCAGTTCCCACACTTAGATTTATTAGTTGGGCACCCTTGGCCTTTTAGATGACCTCAAACGGACCCCGAACAGGCCAAAAACTGACCTCGCAGTGCATAGTTGTCACCTTTTTTGCATCATCCGCACACCTGGCACTCATTTCTTTTCAATAATGCGTCTCGCAACCACGTGAAGTGGCCCCAAAAAGTGGTCCTAATGATGACCTTTCTGCATAACTCTCACAAGAAAACACCACTTTGTGTCCGTATTCATCCACGTGCAAATATTGACCCCGTTCGGCCTCCTGACGCCACTCGATGCCATCTGACGCACCTGCTTACCTCATGTCGTCGGCCCGCGGATAGCTTCCTCAAGAAGTTTTACGCGCTACCAACTCCTCCTTATTGTAGAAAAAACACAGTGGTACTGGTAATAGTGAAAATCGATGCACTATGTACACCATGTCCTACCTGTACACATGTGGGCCCCACGTAACCACCTGGCTCTGAAAAATGGACAATTCTTTATTTGATGCACCATGCATGTATATGTACATATGCGCAATCCCTTGCTCCAAAAAACTCCTGACAACGTCGCATAAAAATTAGCACAGATACCCGCGAGACAAGCTTTCTTTTAAAAGTAAAATACGTTGGAATAAGCATCGTAATAAACGACGATATCATAGCGTCGATATATATACCGATAATCATCGTTGAAATATACCAAGTTATAACTGTCAAAATACACCCAATTATATACACTTGTGTGCATGTAGTTACACGCGCCGGAAATTTTATTGATACCGAGGGTTCTTCCGAGTCCTGTACCGGTGTATATACCGAACTTTGTTCCAACGACCAAACCTGCAAAAAAAAAAATGGGCAGAGAGGGTTTGGAAATGATGCTGCATATACTGCAGCAACAAAAAACAGCCCTCTCTACCCAAAGGAAGAGTGCACAAGCAACCACACTCCACCTACAAGTTGACGCTAAAGAGTGGGTGTATACAGATTAGCAAAACTATAAAAAGAACAAAACCACAAAATCAAAAGCTTAATCATGACAAGTTCTCAAAAGAATAACCATAACTTCGACTCCCAAACCATAGGCACAACGGCATAACTATAACCATAATCTGATTACCAAACCATAACTATCAGATGATTGCTATACCATCACTAAAAACCATAACCATAACTTGATTGTCAAACCCTAACCATACCACGATTGCCATACCATCATTGCAAAACCATAACCATAACTTGATTGCCAAACCATGACCAAAACCTCTGTGCCATACCATAATTGCAAAACAAATCATAATCACAAACGGAATGCAAGACCATAAACATAAACACTACAGAATTGTACATGCAAACAATCATGGAGTAAGATTGTATCAAGAAGACCACATCTACAAAAAAGACTGTACAAACAAGATCGTATGAAGATGACTGAGTAAGACTGTATCAAGAAGACCGTCATGGTAATTCCTCCCATTCGACATCCTCTCCCTCCTCCTGCAACTGGGTCAAAAGGGCCACAAGTCCATGCTTGTACCCATACTTCTCCTCTCAGTGTGTCGGAAGGCGCTTCACGGCAACTTCCTACAAAATTGTGGTTTAATCATGAGATAAATCTTCAAACTTTACATATATTTACAAACTCATGTCAAAGTGTGTCGTAGCCTCCACTCCCAAGATGTGACGCTCCAGCAGACTCCAAACGTGCTTTGGCTGCATCTCTCAACTGCTGAAATCTTTCTGGATTGTCTTGTGTCTCTCGTGCAATCCCCGCCCACTCCTCTACGTCCAACCATGCCGGCTTTGGCCTGTCGGCATTGTACCTATCTCTTGCCTCTAACCAACGGTGTGATATTGTGGCCTTCACCACACCCAAAATCCAGCCATTTGAGACTTGATCGTACCGCTCCGTCCGCCTGTACTCTCTCTGAATGGCCTCGACAATGTAACTCTTTCTTTCATCGTTGAGATTATCCCAAACCTCCATCACAGAGTGACCAAACTGAACTGTACAGAGCTGTTGAATCCTCTATCGCATGGCTGACCTATTCGCCACAACAGCCCCATCCCTGCTCTTGTACGCCTTGCTAGGATTATGCTCGTATGATCCCCAAGGTGTATGTGTTGTGCCATCGATAAACTATCTACTGAAGAGAGTGGGGGATGCTCTCTTGATGGTGTGGGCCCATCGGTAGAACCACTACCACACCAACCACCACCTCCAAAACGATGCCTACCTCGTCTTGAGGATGAACCATCCGTTGATGTATGGGGCCAACTAGTCTTAGGTGTAGGGGGCACACTCAATTGAGGTGTGGGCCCGGTCGGTGTAGGGACCACACTAGTCCTAGGCATAGGGTCGATTGTAGTAGTTCTAAAGGAACCTATTGCCCAAAGGTTCTATGCTATCGCGATCTGCTTTGGTGTGAACCATGTCAAAAAGAGACCCATCTAATCGGGTGACATGCTAGCCGGAGTGACAAGAAAACTAAAACTAGGAGAGTATGGCTCATCTTCATCGACCATGGCTACAGATACAGAAATAATACCCACAAAATATGTTAGTTTACAGAAGAAACGCTTAATCAATACAAATAACAAATCAACGAATCTCCAACACAAATGAATGAATCTAAAGTGTATTGTAGACTAATAAAAAGAGTGTACAAAAGAGTTCCTAGCAAAATTCATTAGTTAATCTCTCGTCTTTTATGAGATCTGATGCACCAAAGTTGTCTATCTCAATCTGTACTTTTGCATCTTTGTCATCAAACCCTTCTTCTTCGTTGCTCTCCGCATCAGCTTCAATATTTGACAATTCATCTCTAGGTTCATGCATATGCTCACCACTGGCCTCCAGCTCAAAATCCAAATACCTCAACGTCCAATCCTTCACACACTTGCTTGCTCTGTGGAGCAACTTAAACAACATAGAGCCAGCGTGGTATAAGTGTTTTTTAGAAGAAGTGATTGTGCATATGTACATACACATGCATGGTGCATCAAATAAAAAATTGCCTATTTACTAGAGCCAGGTGGTTACGTGGGGCCCACATGTGTACATGTAGGACAATCTATACATAGTACATTGATTTTCATTATCACGAGTGTCGATGTGTTTTTCTACAATAACGAGGAGTTGGTGGAGCATAAAACTTCTGGAGGAAGATATCAACGGGCCGACGCCATTAGGTAAGCAGGTGCGTCTGATGGCATCCAGTGGTGTCAGGAGGTCGAATGGGGGCAATACTTGCACGTGGTAAGCGAGGACAAAATGGGGGTGTTTTCTTGTGATGAATTATGCAAAAATTTTATCATGAGAACTGTATTTGGGGGCCACTTCACATGATTGCGGGATGCATTTTTTAGAAAAGTTGAGTGCCAGGTGTGCGGATTGATGTAGAAGGGTAACGAAACGCACTACGTGGCCATTTTTTGGCATGTTTGGGGTCCGTTTGAGATCAATCAAAAGGCCAAAGGTGCCCAAGGTATAAAGTGAAGTGTGGACACTGAAAAACCTAAGAAAAAAACCAGCAAAATGTAGAGAGAAGAGGAGAAACAACCGCAACTCAACTTTTGTCGTTTTTGGAGCCTGTTTTGGCCATAAATTGCTCATCCAAGGTCGGATTTGAGCACTTTGATTTTGTAGACTGGGGTTTTGGGCCGTTTCAAACACAATGGCACTGTTCATGTTGCCAAATTCCTCACTATTTTTTTGCTATTTTGGATGTGTAAGTTTCTCCTCTAAGCGAAGCCTCTGCTCAAATTTGTAATTGTATCTGGCATATTCCATCCATATTGTGTGAGCTATTTGCCCCATTGGTGTTGGCCCAAGCTCAATTGTATCTAAACATCCAAAATATTCCTCTTTTGAGTTGAGATTTTTGGATGTGTGTGTGTGTGTGTGTGTGTGTGTGTGTGTGTGTGTGTGTGTGTGTGTGTGTGTGTGTGTGTGTGTGTGTGTGTGTATGTATGTGTCTGAGTGTGTGTGTCTGTGTTGAGTGGGCAAATGGATAGTCTCTCACCTCTCACTCCCTAGTATAGGTGTGTTCCCCGGCCAAGTGGGTTGTGTAAGCCAAGTGGTTCCCCATAGGGTGTGTGTGTGTGTATCATCCCAAGAGTGTGTGTGTCGGGTGATTATAGAGGTGTTGTGTGTGTTTCCATCCCACTCACATTCTTTTGGTGCCCCCAGGGAGAATCTTCTTCAAGTACCTTCAGCTTCGAGGTTACAGGTTACAGGTACAGGTACAGGTGATACACACAGGTACAGGTAGCTGGAGTAGAGTGATATACTGGCAAGTGGGAGTCACCTGTAGTTGCCATGGGTATACATCATTTAGCGCCTGTTTGGGCGCATTGTCTGGTATTGTACGTTACTTGGGGATACTGCCATTGTACGCCTTTGTGGAGCCATACTTGGTTTTGTTTGGCAGTCCCAGCCATTTCTGAGACTTGGTTTGGAAGATAGTCCTTTCTGAGACTTGACTATAAAATATTTGCATAAACCTTCGTGAGAGGGTCGTGGTGAGGTTTTATTGAACTAGGGGATTCTTGAGTGTGAGATCCTTTCGATGATGCAGGTGGCTAGAGCACCCTTTTTGTGACCTCGTCATAGGCTATGTACTAGTGATTCCTACTTGATGCTTGGGTGTTATTACTGGCAGGTTATGCATACATATACAGTCTATATTTTGGGATTTTATTGCTCTAATTCTGGGAAAACTCTGCCAAAAAATTTTCAAGTTGTGATGGCTGGTTTTTTGGCCTTTTGAGCCATTTATCCAATTATGCTGCTAAAATTCTGGCAAAATCAGAGGGTAATTAGTCAAGTGTGCTTTCTTGGGAGCTACATGGATGCCTTTTAATGGATAATCACGACGGACCTCAGTTCACTCCTTTTCATTTTGCACAAAGAATCCAGATAAATGTTCATGTGGACAGGAAGATTTTTTGCCATCAGCACATAGTCTTTATGTTTGGGCCAAGAAGATTAAGAGAGATGCTGGAATCTCCTTTGCCTGTTGTTATCCTAATGATTAACTATGAAAACTCATTTAATGTGCATGTGTTCATCCTTTTCTAAAAGCTTGAGCTCCATTGAAGTTTCTAGGGATTGAGTCAGTAAAAAGTTTTGGGTTCTTGCACCTGTGTTAGAAGGGGTTCTCAAAGCATCAAAACTTGGGTAGCCATGGCTTTCTCTTATCCGGAATTTCATGGAAGAAGTGATGAAGATGTGAAAGACTTTTTGGAAAAGATGGAGTGGAATTGGAGCTGATCTCGTTAGATAGTTGATTTCAGTGTTAGAAGTTTACAGCTACGGGTGATGTGTTAGTTCAAGCAGTAGACTGGAAAAGGAAATAGAAATTGAACTAGAATACATCTACTGGAATGAGAAACAGAGTGAATTACTGAGAATGATGTTCAGATTCAGAGAGAATGAGTACAAAGTATGTATGACTGGAGTACATTGGGCTGTTGTATTTAGGATTATAGATAAAGATTACAGATAAAGATGTTGTAGCTCAAGAACAGCTCGGGAACTAAGGATTATGAATCAAAAGCTAAGCAGAAGTACAGTCGACAAATGCCAACCGATTAATGCCAAGCCGATTACAATGTAATGGGTCCTATTTATATGCCTTGGGAATTATTGTGGTAGCTGGCGTGGTAATTACTGACTGATCCACTATTCGTCTCACAGGAGCCGGTTCCCACCCAGTGAGACTGTCTTAGCCATCTACATCCTTCCCTCCTTTCTTGAATTTTGGCAAGATTCCAAAATTTCTGAGAAAAAATCTACCGTCTTATTCTTCTGGAATTTTGCTCGTTGAGTGCTTGACACCCCTATAGTTGTAGTTCCATGGGCATCCAACTAAGTCGGACTGAAAAAAATCCATCGTCTGATTCTTCTAGTGCTAGGACAGCCTGGTTCTCTTGCTGCATCATCTTTCTAGTTATTTAACCAACTAAAACAGTCATCGGAGAGCAGTTGCCTATTCTCCCACTGACATTCAAGTTTGAGGTCCCTTGCTGGTGGCAGTCTGGTCTTCAAGAATAGCTCGCTC
Source organism: Adiantum capillus-veneris (assembly GCF_014529385.1). Lineage (NCBI taxonomy): Eukaryota > Viridiplantae > Streptophyta > Polypodiopsida > Polypodiales > Pteridaceae > Adiantum > Adiantum capillus-veneris. The sequence goes on along the minus strand of NC_140950.1, from coordinate 42,831,571 downwards.
CCTTTGGTCCAGAACTCTCCTAGCAATCTGCATTTGCATTAAGACCTCTTTCAATTGATTCCTGACCTCCTTCATGCATTTATATGTCGGCTTGTTCCCCAGCAGAAGCTCTAATTCCATGGCCAGAGAGCGACAATCTGCACTAAACTGCCGTTGCCAATGTGGATTGGTTACTCTCTCTTCAGCAGTTAGTATCCATTCAAGCACCCTTTCTAACAGCTTTATTGTACTGGGATGCGCAGGTAATTGGCAGGCCTCTTGATCATGGAAAGCAGTTGATTTCCAATGCTCAACCATTTCCCTGGCGGCCGACATACAGTCGCTGAAAGCGCTCCAGATCAGAGATAAGATCATCATCCTCCAGATACCGCCTAGTTATAGGAGCCTGCTAATGTCTCAATCTCTTATTTACCGTGATGAGCTGTAATGAATGTTGCTCATCACCTGTTGGTCCCTCAGTCACAGCTTTGCCTTTCCCTTTAGCATCCCTGTTGTGTTGTGACTGGTGTGCCGGTGGATTCCCAGTGTTGCTGGGTTGTTGCTCTCCTAGCTGTTGATTACTCGATCGCTGCCCTTCATGCTGGTCTGGCTGGTCTGCCTGTGAGATTGATTTCCTCCAGTTGGCCCTGTACCACCAGTACCAGGTCCTGGAGGTGGAGATGGAGGAGAGGCATCATCATCATCATCATTATGCCCTTCGTCTGGTTCATCCTCCTTATCCTCATCTTCTTCAATGGTAGTCTGTTGTTCAATGTAATCAAGGATAGCTTGATTTGTTAGAGCACTGTTATATTTAGTAACTTTATCCTGCAAATCACTCTGCATTGTCTCCATAAGAGACTTCAAGTTATCCATGTTGAAAACAGCATTTCCCACTGGATTCAAGATCTCGGCCACATTATTATAGATATATCTTTCTATTAATGTGGCCTTCAGAGCATTGTGGAGGATCAGTAAAGAGTTAAACTCAACTCACTTCATTCTCAGCATGGTTTCAAACCGATCAGTAGCTCGTTCAGCTTCTTCCTTTTCTTCCCGCATGGTCTGCATCTCGGACTCTACCTTGTCTAGCTTACTTTGTAACTACTGAATAGTCCTATCTGAGTGAGCCTCAAGGATAGTGTGGCGTAGGTTCTGGGATGCTCTCCCTTGCTCTAGCTTTTCAATCTGATCCTCAGCCTCCCTTAATTCAGTCTTTACCTTAATTAGTTCATCTTCTGACCCTGCAGCATCCAGCATTTGTCCCATGTAATTGACAATAGTATTCCATGATGATTGAATGAGTACTGAACATCCATCATTAATTGTTGCTGGGTCAGAATCAGTTGGCTCATAGACTGTGATAGGAGCCAGATAAGGTAATGCAGCATAATCAAATTTCTGCAATAGGAGACGTCCCTTGAGCGGATGAGTCTGCAGCTGTTGTAACCTGTCTTTATTTGTCAAGTGCAGGGCTTCTTTACTGTATGGGATGGAGACTCGGCCAAGTGGATTTGGAGAAGATGGGCCTTTGCCCTTATCAATCTGGTCTGCTGACTACTCAGGACTGGCCCCTTCTGACTGATCTTGTCCAGTACTGGTGGTTACTGAAATCTGGCCTGCTGACTAGTTGATTCCACTAGTGGTCTGGTCAGTATGTTGTTCAGTCTAGCTAACTAGACCCCTTTCAGTAGACACTGTTTTGATTTGACTTTCCAACTACTTCAGGAGAGCAGTGCTTTTAGTCAGTGTTGTCCTCGGATTCTTTGAACTACCAGCTTCATCTTGTTTAGCCTTCCTTTTCTGTCTAGTGGGGGTTGACTACCTTTTTGGCTCTTCTTCATCCGATGACAAGTTTATATTTCTGGATAGTGGAAACGGCTTCTGACTCCAAGACATTCTCACCTGATCATGGGTGTCTAGAGTAGTTGCCCAGTACAGAAACTGCCAAACATACCAAGCCTTGAATACACTTTGAGATTTTAGCTTGGCAGTTTGCTGAAGCACATTATGCGACAATATCTAGCAGAGGTTGATAGAGAATTTGGAATCCAGTCTTTTTGCTAAAATCATAGCAAAAAGTTTCTCTGACACATATGTCGGGTTATTCTTCAGGCTCACAGCTTCAGCCACAAATCGGTAGGTAGCGGGAGCTTCCAGTCCTATGACTGGAATCCCTTGTGCACTAGCTTTGCTTTTCCTCTTAGCAGCATCATCCTCCTTCAGAGCTGCACTGATCTACTTTGCAGATGCCACAGATGGCTTGGGCCCATTTGGTATACGGAATGCAAAAGCAATACTTTCTGGTGTGACAGACACCTTCTGGCTATAAATCACAGCACTACCATCTTCAGCATTAAAGAGTCCAGGCCTTGCCTTATGATGGCTGTGTAAAACTCAATCCTCGTGGCTTGCAAAACCACATGCAAGTCCCACAGTTGAAGTAGAGCCTTAGCTTGCTCAGTAAATACATAGTGCTGAATTTTGATGTGTGGGATGAGTGGAAGAGTTGCCTTTGTAGCAGTAATAAGGACTTGGGTTTCGTCGATAGTCTCTTGCATCTTTTCTGACAGTTTCCTCCTACCCATGCACCGTGAAGATGATGAAGCAGGTGAAGAAGAAGATGACTTACTTGATTCTTCGAAACCGTATCCAAGTGTGGTTGGCAAGGTCAGACGACAATTCACGGTCTCCTCAGAGGACGAGGTTTGCGGCTGCAGTGAAGAAACTTCAGAGCTCGGCGATGGTGAGTGGACAACAGAAGGTAAGCATCACGAGGAGATTTGCGAGGAAAAATGCCTACTCGCCTTACTATTATACGCATTCGCACCATAAAAGCTCCACCACTTACCGTTCCTAGACTTCTGTGCACCGCAATTGACGTGGCAGACATGCATTGGACAAGAATTTTGCCCGTCATTGAAATGATTACCACTGATATTCCATCTGACCGTTGGTCCCCTAAAAACTGATAACTTTGTCTCCACTTTTTTGGTCTTGGTATAAGCCTGGCTTGGTCATGCTGGTACTGGTCTGAAACTGGTTCTGGAATTGGAACTGGCGGCACATGGAAAACTCCCAAGATAGCTGATTCTAGAATTTCTTGGTCTTCAGCGCCCAGATCCTCAGTACCATGTACCTGGCAGGGCTCTCTGGCTTTTGAATGGTAGAGCTTGATTTTAGCTGCATTATACACCCCCGACAGCAATAATCTAGATAGGTCTTTCAGTCTTACTGTATCGTTGGAGAAAACCCGGTCCACTTTGAATGGTCCTGCCTAGGCTATCTTTACATTCGGCTTCTTAGGACCCAATTTGGACTGATATAGGAGTACCAGATCCCCTTTCTGAAACTCCCGGACCTTAATCCTTCGGTCATGCCAGTGTTTCCTTCTTTGCTGAACAATCTCCTGTTCCAGCATAGCCCGTTGTCTTAGTTCATCTTACTGGGTAAGCTCCTCCAGTCGCTTCTTAAGATTGTGATTAAAATCTAACCCATATTCTACATCCATTCTGAGACTTGGAATAACAAACTCCATAGGGACAACAACTTCAGTGCCATATACCATTCTGAATGGTGTTAATCCTGTAGTGACCTTATAAGCTATCATGTATGCCCATAAAGCAGTCTGAAGCTTCAAATCCCACTGGTCTGGCTTTTTCAACACAATCTTAGTGAGAATAGTCTTAATGGTCTTGTTACTGCTTTCGGCCTGTCCATTGCATCTAGGATAATAAGGTGTGGATTTCCGATGCTTGACTGAAAGCATATCCATAAGGATCTCCATAGTGTCATTGATGAAGTATGTCCCTTGGTCCAACACAATCTCCACAGGACAGCCATAGCGACAGACATTATTCTCAAATAAAAATCTTGCAGTGGATTTGGTTGTGCTGTCAGGAAGAGCCTTAGCTTCTACCCACTTGGTTACATAGCAAGTAGCCATCACTATATACCTATTCTTCCTGGGAGTAACCTTCTTGAAAGGTCCCATAAAATCCAAACCCCATTTCATGAAAACACCCAGTGGTTGTACTGGTGTTAAGGGAGTCATGTCTGTAAGCTGTGGGTCTACTCATTCTTTGACATATGTCACAAGTTTTGCAAAAACTTCTGACATTGGATAACAATGATTGCCACCATAAACCAGCCTGCAGAATCTTCTTGTAAGTAAAATCAGTAGAAAAGTGTCCACCAGATTCTCCATTATGTGCCTCTGAGATAACTCGCATTCTCCCCTCCATAGGCACACATCGGTGAAGAATGCCATCGACACCTAATCTGTAGAGTGAGCCCCCAATGATGGTAAACTTTAAGCTTTTCATAACCAGAGCCTTCTTTTGGTTTTGCTTCCAGTCATCTGGAAAACCACCCTGAGAAAGAAACTGATATACTTCATATAATTCAGGATCGACTGATTCTACCGCTTCCGATGAAATAATTCAGCATCCACTGGTTCATCTCTTAAAGACACTTCAGAATAGCCCTCCGTACTCCTAGAGAGGAAATCAGCGCCACAGTGGTTCTTGCCAGGTTTATGGAAAATGCAAAATTCAAATTCCATAAGGAACATCATCCACCGTATTAGCCTGCCTTGAATAATGATTTTATTAATCAAGAATAATAGGGCCTGATGATCCACATAGAAATGAAACAATTTGCCTAGAAAATAGTGCCTGAATTTTGTAGCACTAAAAACCATCCCTAGAGCCTCTCATTCAGTGGTTGTATAACCTTGTTCAGACTGGCTGAATCTACGACTCGCAAAGTAGACAGGATATTCAGTCCTTCCATGTGGCTGGGCTAGTATCGCCCCCATCGCCAGCCCCAAAGCATCCACATGTACATGGAAGATAACATCCCAATTTGGTTGCCGAAGGACTGGTTTACTGATAATGGCACTTTTTAAGTTTTGGAAACTTTCCTCACACTCAGCAGTCCAATTGAACTTGCTGGTTTTGTTTGTGAGCTAATACAGTGGTAAAGCTTGGGAGGCAAATTTATGCACAAATCTTTTTGTAAAGGTTAATATATCCCAAGAAAGAACTTAACTCAGATTCATTCATGGGCGCCTTGGCCTGCTGAACACACTAGATCTTGTCGTTGGCCATTTCTATTCCATTGCGGGATACTACATGTCCCAGTTAGCTGGCCTTTCCAGACTAGGAAAATAGATTTGAATGGATTCAGACAAATCTTCTTTTCTTGCCAGCACTTAAAAACCATTTCCAGGAATAGTAAATGCTGTTCCTCGGCTGAATATACAGTGAAATCATCCATGAATACGACGAGGAACCGATGAAGAAACTCATTGAATATCTCCATCATACACCACTGGAAAGTGGCTGGTGCATTGCATAGCCCAAATGGCATTACCAGATACATAAATGCTCCCCACTCTGTAATGAAAGTGGTCTTCCCCCGATCCTCAAGAGAAATTTGTAACTGGTTGTATCCATTGTATCCATCCATAAAACTGTACATCTCATACCCTGCAATCTTATCAAGCAACATATCTGTGAAGGGTAATGGAAATGGATCCTTGATGGTTTGAGCGTTGAGTTTCCTATAATCCGCACATACTCTCAACTTCCCATTCTTCTTGGGAACAACTACAATAGGAAACAACCAATCGCTACTGGCTACTTCAGTGATGAACCCAGCTTTGAGAAGGTTGTCAATCTCTTCCTTGACCTTCTTAGCATAATTGGGATTCATTTGGTACCACTGCAGTCTTACTGGCCTGGCATCTGGCTTCGGTGGTATCCTGTGCTGGCAGACCTCTAGATCCACCCCTTTCAAATCAGTGTGTTCCCAGGCAAATACATCTTTGTAATGCTGGAACATTCTGCGTGCTTTCTCCTTCATTGTAGGGTTGAGATGTTTGTTAACTTTGATCATTCTAGGGTTGTCTTCAGAGCTTAGATTCCATGGTCATCTGGGAGTAACCAATTAGGCCCGGAACCTTTTCTCTTGGTTGACTCTTCGGCGTAATCCCAAGATGGTCCTTTGAGTTCCAAATCCCTGTTTAGATTTATCGTGTTCTCCCCAGAATGTGCTGGCTCATCTGGCGTGCTGGATTCAATTGATTTTTCTAGCCTTCCAATCAACTGAACTAAGCGTTCTCCTAAATTGAGTTCAGTAAACTGGTCTGGAAACTGCTTCTTCTGTTTGTCAGCCTACTCCTTGTTCAGTAGAACTACATTAAGATCAATTTCTCCTAAGGGAAAAATATTTAGAGCTGCTAACATCCTTTCAAACTTCTTGATCTTATACTTTTGGCATAGTTCTTTAGGTATCAGCTCCTTTCTCCAGCTTCTAGTGTCTCTAGTCTGAATCTGGATTCTGCCACTGGCCCCTTGTAGAGTCAAAGTTTGATTAGCATAGTCGTGAACAGCCTGTGCCGTTCGCAACCATGGACGCCCTAGTAGCATACCATATGCTCCTTACACATCGAGAACTAAAAAACTAGCCTTGAACTTTTCCTTGCCCACTCGTATCAGCATATTCTCGATCATACCAGTAGCTTTCACTACTTGATGATCTGCCATCCACACTTTGAAAGGTGTTGGCTTCAAGTTTGTGATGCCCATCCTCTACTGAAGATGTACTCCCAGGATGTTTACTCCTGCTCCTCCATCCAGAATGACACTCGAAAGTGGTTCCCATTGTTTTCGAACTTTGTAATCTACTTGAATTAGTGGCACTTCATCATCTGTGACAGCCGTCAAGTGAACTGTCCTGGCCTCCGCCTCGGCCTTCCTTCGCTGTCTGATGAATTTCGCTGCTTCAGACAAAGTTCTTCTAATGTCTTCCAACTCCACATTGAGTTTTTGGATTTTGTCACAGATTTTGACATGAATTTCCTCTTTCTCATGGTCAGAGTTGTTGTCGGAGCTTGAAGAACCGGTAATATCTTCACAATGCCATTCCTTCATTTTAGTGCTTTCAGCTCCCAACTCTTCAATCAACCCTTGTACTGCAGCCAACATGGTCTCAGGCATGCCAGGCTTTGACTGATCTGTCTCAGAAGATTGGGCTGGTATCTTTTGAATGACCCGTGCTTCAGAACTCTCTGGCTGCTCTGGCAACTTCTTGGCAAAATCCTCTGTGATTTTTGCCGCTAGTTCTCTCTGCTCCTTCCATTCATCAACCACCTTTTCTTTATCCTTGGCCTTCCATACCTCTCTCTGTTGAGCCCTTTTGTTTCTTTTAGTAGTGACTGGTTTTCTTGGAATCTCTGGGATTTCCTCAATCACCACTCCTTTGCTTTGTGTAACTGCTCGTACTTGAACTGGCTCTGGTACCTTCTCCTCAGTAGCCGCAGTCCCAGGTGTTTCTGGACATTGAGCCGGGAAATGCCCATACTTTCCACAAGTATAGCAATTCAGACTTCGGCTCTGGAAATTACCACGCCCCCAACCCCAGCTAGTACCTTCTTGGTATCTGCCGCGCTCTGGACCAGTACCACTGGTACCTGGTTTCTCCTCCTGAGAAGCGTTGGCAGTTTCCACTCTTACTGGTTCGGCATTGGTAAATGCCACCACTGACAAGTCTTTTCCCTTTTTGAAATGATGAATCCTAATGCCACAGTTATTCCATAAATGGCCATAGGCTTTACAATAAGTACATTGTGGGCACTCATTGGAAACATGGTCCTTAGATTTACATTTTGAACACCAAGTCTCCATTCTTCTCACCGGTTGTCTGGTTTGGCTAATCTCAGCAATTCGTCGAGCCATCTCTTCAATCTTCCTAGCCCAAGACCCCTGTTTAGACTTATCCTTGGTCTTCTCATCGGAGCTACTCTCAGAACTACTGGAAACTCCGCTTGAATCAGAGTCATCAGTAAAAGGATTGCTACTGCTGGACCTCCTCTTCTTATGACCCTTTTCCTTCTTAGCTTGTTGTTCCAGCTTCAGGGCTCGCTGCACCAAATCATTGAGTTCTTCGTTGATGCTGGCACCTCTTGCTCCCTAAGCTTCTTGCTGCGAAAGCCATTCAAGAACCATGCTCGCAGTCGCTTTTCTGATGGTGGTTCCTGCAGGCTGCCTTCTCAGCTCCTTGATTTTCTCAACATAGCTTCGGATTGACAATTTCCTCTGCTTAATCTTATCCCTTCACAAAGAATATCCTCATCTCTTCTGTTGTCAGAATATTCCAGTCTGAAGGCTTTAAGTAGTTTATTATAGGATCTGAGCTGGCAAGTCGGATAATGGTAGTACCACTTCCTCGCTACCTCCTTCAACGTTTGCGGAAAGTATTCACCCCAGTCATCCTCATCAATATTTTTCAGCTCTGCATACTGCTCAAAAGCTTGGATGTGAACATCCGGATCATCCTTCTTGCCCCCTTTGAACACGAGAAAAGAGATTTTCAACGAGGATGTGTAATCATGTCGATCACCGTTGGTCCTTCCTCTTCTCATCTTGGAGTCTGGACACCTCTTTGGGGTTTTCTTACAATTGTCTGTATCTGCGTCTCAATTAATATCTACCTCTGTCTTAGTTTCTATGTCCTCACTGGACTGTCTACTGGAAGTATGGCGACTTCCTTTCCTGCCTTTGGCGCCCTCGTCCCCCTGCCAGGACCGAGAACTTTTAGCCTTGTGTGCTTCCCTTTCTGCCCTTCTGCGTCTGGGCTGACTAGAATGTTGTGAGTCCTGCGCCTCATCAGCCTGACTGTGCTCCTCCTGAGCCTTAGTGTCAATCACCAGCTCATACTTGGGGTCAGAGTCTCTTTCTGACTCCTCAAGAATAGGGTCAACCCGGTAGGATGGTTTCTGGCCACGACTGATTTTGGGTGCCATTACTGCAGCTGAAAAACTTCAAACTGTGAGATGAGTTTTCTAGTCAACGAGCAACAGCTCTAGCCACTGTGATCGCCAAAATGGAATTGGAGCTGATCTCTTTAGATAGTTGATTCCAGTTTTAGAAGTTTGCAGCTACGGATGATGTGTTAGTTCAAGCAGTAGACTGGAAAAGGAAATAGAAACTGAACTGGAATACATCTACTAGAATGAGAAACAGACTGAAGTACTGAGAATGATGTTCAGATTCAGATTCAGATTCAGAGAGAATGAGTACAAAGTATGTATGACTGGAGTACACTGGACTGCTGTATTTAGGATTACAGATAAAGATGTTGTAGCTCAAGAACAGCTTGAGAACTAAGGATATGAATCAAAAGCTAAGCAGAAGTACAGCCGACAATGCCAACCCGATTACAATGTAATGGGTCCTATTTATATGCCTTGGGAATTATTGTGGTAACTGCCGTGGTAATTACTGACTGATCCACTGTTCGTCTCACATGAGCCGGTTCCCACCCAGTGAGACTGTCTCAACCATCTACATGGAGGTTGTCTGTATTAGCAATCAGATTCATGATTCGATGTAGATGTTACGTCTTCTCCAGATTTGTTTGAAGAGTGATGCACGAGTTTGGTCCAAAGCATTTGAAGAGGAGTTGCGTGCGGCTAATCCATGTGTGAGATTAAGTTGGGACAATCTAAGCCATGGATTGGAAGTGGAGTTTGTGAAGATAGAAGATCCTGACAAAGTGTGGCAAGAAGTACAGGGTTTGGTGCAAAGGGAAGGTGAGCCAGTAGATGCGTGCATAAGTTTTCAATGGCATGGGAGAGGATGTGCAAGGCCTTAGCACCACAAGTACCCCCACCTAACATGATGAAGAAGGACAGGTTCTTGGCTGGTCTTTGGGAGAATATACGTTGGAGAGTGGAGCTAAAGAAGCTTAGGACATATGAACATGCACTAGAGGTAGCGAGGAACAAAGAGTGGAAGCTGAGAAGAATCGGTCAGCTAGGAGTAGAGTCTTTGCTCAGGAGGTCTGAGTTTCAGCCTATGGATTCTTTGCAAGGTCGCATGCCAGGGGTTCATCATGAACCAGTGGTTTCGGTTACTCCTCAACTTATGCCACAGTGGTCACTACAGCAATGCAAGATGATGGGCTAAGGCAAGACATGAGGCAAGTGGTAGATTTAATGAAGAATCTCAACCTAAACATGCTAGGTAATGTGGGAAATAATCGAGGTCATATAAGGTTTGCAAATCAGCAAGGAGGTGAAGAAAAACCCAGGAATGGTGTTGGACAAAGCAATGGTAGGGTCTGGAGGCAGACGCCCACGTGTTATAATTGTGGAGAGTTGGGCCACATCAGCCCGCAATGTGATAAGCCACCAAGGATGGGGGGAGACATTTATCCATTGCCAAGACAGGTGCTAACTAGGACAAATTATTATGGCATTGAGATTAAGGGAGAAGAAGGAACCAGTGGATTAACCCAAGAGGAAAAGGGAAAGATAAAAGTGATAAGTGTGGTCACCTTGGAGAAGGCAGCAAAGCTGGAGGATACATTAGTGATGCCTATTGGGAAGAGGACCACACAGGATAAGGAAGGAAGAAGTGGAGCAGGTCCTAGTAAGAAGAAGGGAAAGAGCCATGAAGACAAGGATGCTAAGGCCAAGAGGAAAAGAAGGGCTTGTCGCTCTCACAAGTTTCATTTTTTAGTTTTTCCACTTGGGGATGGGCAATTAACCTATGACTTGAAGGAGGATCTGACAAGTAGGAACGAAGATGTTACTTTTGGGAAACTTATAGAGATGGTGCCTAAGCTAAAGCGACCGTGGAAGAGGATGGTTAACCCAATGGAGAAAGAACCAGAGAGAGGTTCAGTGAAGGTGTTGGCGATGGATGAGCTACCAGACATTTACCCAATAGTAGATGTGTGGCACAAAAGAAAAAATATGGGACAAGGTTATGTTGATAGCAGAGCCTAAATATGTGTCATAACACACTCATGTGTTGAGAATATGGGTCTTACAGTGACTGGGGTGTCAAGCTTTCGGATCAAATTGGCAAACCATCAAAAAGTAAAATGTTTGGGTGTTGTAAAGAGCTTAGAAGTGGAGGCGTTGTGAAGGATTGGGGGGTGGCCTCTACGACACCTCAAACCAATACCAAGAAAAGAGGATGAAGAGTATAGCTCTCTCAAGATAATAAGGGCTGATCTTCTCTCACAAATTTTGACAGCCTCACTCACACTCAGCCTCAACTAGCTTCCCTCTACACCGCTACAACTCCCACTATACTTGGATGCACCAAAGGAAGCAAGGGAACCAAGAAAACCAAAGTAAAAAAGTAAAGAAAAACAATGGAAATATCTGCACTTTTTCTCATAAAACCAAGAGCTTCACTTCTTTTCAAACGCCCTTCCATGTGCTAGTAGAGACTCCATAGGCGCTCTCATATATACACATAGCTTAACCAAAACCCATCCAAATCAAGCTCGCTTTGAAGACCCCCAAAGTTCAGCAAAAAAACTCAGAAAAATTGATGGAAAAATTGGAGAAAACCTTGCCCTTTTGCGTATGTACAAGCAAGGAATTGCAGTGCATAGTCTACCCTCGACTAGCTGCACCAAAGGGAACCACATGCAACATGGCTGCCATACCTCAAACCAAGATGAAGATATTTCAATATGCAGAGCTAAGCACCCACTTTAATCAGCCCATTTAGGAGAGACACGCTCTCAACTCACCACACCAAGCTCTCGCAAGGCAAGAGGGGCACCTCTACACCAAAACCCCCACCCTTCACCGCAAGCTGCAACAACACATAGTTTCTTCTTCACAGCTAAATATCCCTCTTCACTCACAACCCCAAGCTGATAAAAGTTCATTTTTTTCATATTTTTGAAGCACTAACTCACACTTTGAAGTATTGACACCTCTATGTACAAAAACAGCAAAACTATGTACCGCGCACAACTGGCCTGCATGCGTAGAGACAGCTGGCACACACCGCCTTTGTACACTTTGTACAAGCATGATTTATTTACATCTAAGGCCCCCAAAAGCATTTAAAAACATATCTCAAAGGCTTTGGGGTGTCCGGCACCATTCCGCCAAAACACGTCATAGCGTATGATGCAAAGGCGGTGGTTGATTTTCATGTGATGTCAGTGGGGTTAGGAGCATATCCTATTATATTGGGCAGACCATGGTTACGTGCAGTGGGATCTGTTCAAGATTGGAGACGTGGTACGATTAGCCTCTATGGAAAGACAGGTGCCAAGAAGCCATATAATATGGACACAAGGAAACTATTGGAGGAACTTTATGAAGATGAGGATGAGTCCAGTGATGAAGACTATTCCACAGTGTTTGACGAGGACAGTGATAGTACTACCAGCAGTGATGAGGATGTTGATGTTGCATTTCTTCAGATGGACAAAGAAATCCATGAGTTTGGTTTAGTTGCATTTTCAAATGAGATTGAAGATGAAAGTGAAGAGCCTTATGAAGTGATTGAAGGGATGATGCAAACCAAGGTTGAATTGTCAAAGAAGCAGGAATTGATGACACAAATGATCAGTGGAGACCTCTCAGCTATGGAGAAGGAGATATATTTGCACATGCTGGATAGTTTTCCTGATTTGTTCATTACTTCATATGAAGAGATTAGAGGGTTCAAAAGAGAAGAGATGCATAAAGAGCTGAAAGAAGGTGCTAAGCCAGTGCGACAAAGGCTAAGAAGGATGGGTCAAGAGTGGATGGAAGCCTTGTGGGAGGCAGGGTTCATAGTCCCAATGGAGACCACATAATGGGTGAGTCCAGTAGTGGTCAGCCCAAAGAAGGATGGAAAGTGGAGGATTTGTGTATATTTTAAACCCTTAAATGCAGACACTAAGAACAACCCTTATCCTCTTCCATTCATCGATCAAATCTTGGATTCAGTGGTAGGTTATGAGAGGTACAATGTGTGTGATGGTTTTTTAGGTTATTTTCAATTGAAGATTGCTCTTAAAGATCAAACAAAGACAAGTTTCATTACACCATGGGGTTGTTATTGCTACACGGTATAGCCATTTGGGTTGTGTTGAGCCAGCAGAGGATCACACCCACATTTTTGCTCACACTCATCATTTTGTAACCATTGATTGTAATAAATGTCTTTCCAACATTAATTTTGATTTGAGCCATTCATTAAGTAACGGAACTCAATTGAGTTTCCAGCTTGTAATCCCGAAGTAATTTCACTTGCTGATGTAATTAGTTAGAGATGTTATCACCTCCAAGGCTGAGGTATATAAGCCAAAGTTTTTGTAACCTAAGGGCGGATTATTAATCAAAGTGAGTTTTTTGGAGCGCCGTGACTGTGTCTGAGAGAGAGAGTGAGAGTGAGAGTCTTATCTACTTGCTACGCGAGCCACGGAGCCGCCATTGGAGAAGCAACATCGCCATTGTGTTAGCAACGGCGAGAGCTACGCACAGATACCAAGAGTGCGCGCTATCGGCTTCTATGTGTGGTAAGTTCCTACGAGCTTCGGTGTGAGTTTTCTTCCAACTCGTGTGTCGGAATGGAGCGTGCAACATATCTATAGAACCACAACGAGTAGAGCTACACATTAGTACCATCGGGGTCAAGTTTCGATCACCTGTATTTTTCGGCCTGTCTTCATACGCGTTTACCGCACGGAGTGGTTATAGGTTGATTTTGCAGTTCAAGTCTTTTAGGGTGTTGTTCTTACCTAGTGTATAGACTTCCCCTTGAGTTTGAGATCGATTCAATGATTCTAGATCCTGTTTCGTATAGCATTCGTTCGTAGTACGGATTTCAGTCACTTGCGTATTTTAGAACTTAGATTTGATTTCCTTAGTAGTGATTGTCATTAGAAGGTCGAGTAGGTGATTTGACACCCACCTAGTTGTTTCCATGCACCTGCGGGTCAAGCTCCGTCCTCGTCTGACAAATTCTGTTGTTGGTTGAGTTCTCGCTATTTAGCTTCCGCCGGCGTAACCGCCTTAACATTTGGCGCCGCTGCCGGGGACGAGAGCCCTAAGTAGGTGACCTTAGACTAATCCTACGAGGTGAGTCGTATAAACTACTTTGTATACTTTAGTTAGAAAAGATCTAGGAGTGGTGGACTCCGAAGATCTCGAGAGATACTAGGAAGTGGGGTATTCCTGGGTCTTCCGTGTTGACAGTATTTTTAGTTTAGCTTAGATTTGTTTGTTGTTTTGTTGGTGTTGAGTAGTTGTGGATAGAAGAAGAATTTGCTAGTCCGTGAGTGGCAGTGGATCTCTTTAAAATCACAATTACCAAACCCATTTTATGATTAGGAATAGCTTAGGTACGACTTCATTTGATCCTGATCTAGAGCTAGTAATCATTGGAGTATTTGCTTGATATGGTTGATTGCATGTTAGATCACTAAACCGTCGAGTTAGTAGTGAAACTTGCAATAAACAAAAGTCAGAGAAATTTTCTATGTATCTGGGAGTTGCTGAGCACTTGAGAAAGCTTTAGGAAGGATTCTGTGCCAAAAAACTGGAAATCTGCAACTTTAGACATCATACGCGTATGATGTCTAAATGACCAAACAGATATCAAAACAGAAATTTTGACTTTACCAGAGTGTTCAAAAGGGGGGTGATACCCTAATTTCAAATTAAAACAAGAGCATTAACACTCAAAGAAACCCAAAAAGACAAGCAGGAGTCCAAGAAACGCAAAGAATAGGAAATTTTGGATTCAGATCTTGTTTTTACATTCAAACCTGACAAAAACACTTGAAACTCAATTATAAACATTGGAGAAGGCTTAAAACCAAGAATAGTCAAAATCTGGGACAAAAGACATCATACGCGTATAATGTCTTTTAGCACATCCACTGCTTATTTTTTATATCTAACCTGACAAGATTGTTACAAACACTGTAGAAAGCATAAATATCAAGTCTTGACCCAAATTGATGAAAAAGACATCATACGCGTATGATGTCTTTGACCTAATTTTGGACATATTTTGATACTTTGCCAACACAGATCCATTGTAATAGCTGTCTAGAGGTTATATTTCAAGTTTCATCCCATTTGGATCACAATTGACCCAAAACAAGTCAAAAGCGGAAAATTGCCAAGAAAAGCCTAAATTAGCCATAACTTGCTCAAACAGAGTTCAAACTGAATTTTGTGAGGGGACAGAGCATAAGGGGGCTACTAAGAGTGAGCATAACCAAAATAGTCCAAATCTGTGAAAAAAGACATCATACGCGTATAATGTCTTTTTCAGCATAACTGCAACAAAATTCTCACTTGATGAAACAGAAGTTGTCCAACTGACAAGATTAAACAATTGACCAAGTATCAATCAGTTTGGATCAATTCTGACCACAAAAACTTGGGAAAACAAATTGCCGAGACGGAAAAGTTAAAGTCCTTTAGAGGAATTGATGAATTTGAGATCGGGAAGGAATCTCCAGAATAATGAACCAAAACAAGGGGAACAAGCAAGTGTCATATCAACCGAGGGAAGTGTAAACCAAAGTTGGGTGCAACCATTAGAGCCGATCTTTGAAGGAAGTGTTTCTGATACTTCTTCGGAGAGATCTTACGAGATTTTCACCGAACACTTGGAACACTTGAACCTGAACAACAGAGAAAATATGGCAGCAGGACCATCAAACCCTTCCGCCACAATGAATCTATTGTTCATAAAATACCAGTACGACAATGAGCAAGGTGCCAAGATCTACAAAGATGGAATGGACCGCTATTGTGTAAAGATAGAAGATAGACCTAGTGAGTTCAAGGACTTAGTGCCTGTGAGCTATAGCGGAGATAGATATCTAGATGACGAGGGTACCATGTACTTGGTAGTCCTAAACCCTATCATTGTGGACAAGTGGGGATTGATGGGTACCAAAGCCAAAGTAGATGAAGAACTTGAGGAGAAAGCACCAATAATGAACTTCCCTGATGCGAGGTTAAGAAGAGAGAATGAAACTACAAGGATCAACACTGATAACATCTATGTGGGGCTATACAAATATAATAATGGGGAGCAAGATCTCTATTATAGATGTGAAGAACCCTACACCGGAGAGTTGACAGACCAAAAAAGACTTTATGTCTTTACCTACACAGAAGGATCGGAAGTGAAAATTTCCGCTTACGACAAGTATGGGAGGCAATACTCAACAATGGGCAAGAAAGAATTAGAAGGATATACATACTTTGGGGGACCACTACATCAGTATTATGTTACTTCTAGCTCACAAAGACCAGCACCAACAAATGGAGTGCAAAACCCAATGACAATAGGAGGACAAAGAACTCAGGCTGCTGACTCTTTCAGTCAACCTCAGTACTCGAAGCCCGGACCAATGGGATCATTACATTCCAGAGAGTCAATGGATATGAATCGAGGTAGTGCAGTTCCAATCCCCACGTATACCACTCCAGGTCCAAGGTTCAAAGCAGAACCATCACATTTACCTCCTAGTAGTAGACTCAGGGCAGGGGAACCGACAAGGGTAACCCATGAAGTCCATGATGCTAGAGAAAGCTTTAGCCGGGACACAGGAGCAATGAGATTGGTAGCAGACCATAGACGTATGAGACCATCTCAAGTAGCCAAGTGTAAAAGAAGTATGGTGGTTCAGGAGATCCGTATGCACATGTGTCACTCTTTAAGCAAGTCCTAAGAGCTGAGCAGATAACAGATTTCCATACGCAATACGAGGGATTTGGTCTTACTCTAGAAGGTACGGCATTGACATGGTTTCAACCACTGAACAGAGGGGGATTCCATGACATTGACCATTTGCTAAGAGAGTTTGCTGAGGAATTCTCAAAACGAGGGATTAAGCACAATACGGTCTCACAAATATATGCTTTTAAACAGAGAGAACACAAAAAAGTGAAGGAAGCTTCACTTCGCTTCAAACAATACATTGAGAGATGTCCAATACGTGAACGACCACAAGATGACAGACTATCTGTTCTCTTTATTGAAGGATTGAGAAACGACACTCTCAAGAAGGACTTGCACTTGAAAGCTTGTACAAGTTTCGAGCAAGTAACGAGAGAAGCATTGTACTTAGTGGATAACTGTACGGTTTATGGAGAGGTGTCAGCGGATACAGATTTTGCATCCAGTAGCTCTTCCTCCGTAGCGAGCGAGACTACCACTAAAAAGAATGTTCAAACAACAACCATGCCAAATGTAGAGCAAATGATAGAAGATGCTCTAAAAAGGATGGCACCATACCAAAAACCATTGCCAAAACCAATGAAATGGTGTGCTATTGAACAAAAATGGACAAACCATCCAACAAAGGAGTGCTATTACAACAAAGGGTATATAAGGGAGCGTCAGTATGCACCTCCTGCTCAATTAGCACCACCTCAGGTACATCCAGTACCTCGATACCCAACGCGAAATGTACCAGGACCTATGGGGATAGAAAGACCGCAACCGATATTGGGACAACAACCACCTTTACCAGGAGCAAGACCAGTGGACATTAGATATGCACCAACCTTAGAGAATCAGGAAGAACAAGCCTTAGTGCCTGTTCAAGCCTATTATGAAGAATCTGGTGCACACATGTCTCCAACTGTGTATTACCCACCAGAAGAACCCAAACAACCAGAACCATGGGGCATGATTGGGAATGTTGGAACACCAACAGTTACAAGTGCTTCTGATGAAGAGAGATACAATTTGGATGCAAGAACATTGATGTTCATAGCTCATGGAGGGTTAACAAGACAAAGACCATCCTATCCACAAAGGACGAATCAAGTGGGACCAAGACCAGCACTAGGACCCTGTTACAAGTGTGGAGGTGACCATCTGATGAATGTTTGTCCACATACGGAAATCATTAGAATTAACGCTTATTGCACTGAGTGTGGGGTTACTCACTTCATTGTGGATTGTTCAAAGAATCCAAACAAAGTGCAAAAGACGACATTGAATATGCTAGAAACTATTCCTACCAGCAGTGGGTCTGAAAATGAAACTCTGATACCAACGCAAGTTGTTACTAGAGCTCAAGTTAAGAAAACCACTAGAGAACCTGAGAATGGAAAGTTAGCGACTGAAGTGGTTAGTCAAGGACCACGGAGTCAGAGGAACACATGGAAAGCTAGAAAAGCACGCATGAAGTTGAGAAAAGAACGTGAAGACGCTATTCTAGCTGAGGAACTAAAGCGAACTAAAGATAGATTAGAAAAACTTGAGAGTCAAAACGGGAAACGAGAGATGAGCCCGGAAAGAACGAAACAAAAGAGTGTCAAAGAAACGACGAGCTTAAGCTCAGGGGGATCAGTGCTAGTCGACAAAGTACACGAACCATTGGACGCACTGATGAGAGCTTACGAAGCTAGGTTAAAGAACAACCAAACACAAGAACAGAGGTGGATGACATACCCAAACGCGAAATTGGAAAAGCAGAGACTTGAAATGTGCCAGAGAATGATCAAGACTGCACAAGCCTTATTAGAACCACCAAGAGAAACACGGAATTGTGGAACGAAAAACCCAATTCAGCAAGAGACTATCATTTCACGGGTAGTTGAAAAGACTCCCAGTGCACAAAAGCCTGAAGATACACACATGGATGACCGCATAGTATTGAACACAACCGATCAGGAGATAGAGAGTTTTCATCCAGTCATACAGAGGTCTTACGGAAGAGAGGAGGATTACAATGAATTTTGAAAACAAGTGAGAGAGGCAAACTTTGCAAACGAGCTAAGTTGCCAAGCTAATCAGACAAATTGGGAAAAGGACATCAGGAATCCTCCCATAGTGGAATTTGAGGCAGGATCTCAAGTGGACTTGAATCTGCAATCTTACTGGGGAGATGGGGGCTCTGTTAGAACAATGGAGAGCAAACCTCATTCACTGAATACCTTACCTTCATACTTAGGAGAGTATGAAGCAAAATCCGAGATTAGAGCACTTCCCTCATGAAGAATCTCATCAGAAAAAGTCATGGACTCGCAAGGATTGATAGAGATCTTGTCAACACCAGTGACATGCACTATCACTCTAGCTGAGCTTTTGAGGCTAAGACCACATATGTGGACCACTGTAGGAAAATGCTTGGAGAAATTTGGGATAAAATACCCAACATCGAGACTGCAAGAGGGTATACAAGAGCTGAGCAAACCACAAAAGAACGCTAAGCATGTACCCTTAAACAAGGTCGGAGAGTATTGCGAAGGTGAAGAGGGGAATACAACCTTACCAGTTGAATTCCAAGGAGTGAACACGATGGCAATACTAGACGGCGCAGCTGGGGTAGCCATTGCTACAAAAGAAATCTGGAAAAAATGGGGGAAACCAACAATAAGGAAAACTAAGTTGAAACTCCAATTAGCAGATGGACACATGGAGAAACATATGGGGTTATTAGAGAAAGTCGTAGTAACTTCTTGCGGCATTGAATACGAACATACTTTTGCTATTGTCGATTTTGGCAAGGAGAATAACTATGATAACATACTGGGAAGACCATTCATGAGACAGTTGAAAATGGTCCAGGATTGGGGCTACGATCACATATACCTGAGAAATATGGAAACCACTACACGTGTGAACCTGAAAGACCATAGCTACAAAGATGTGAACCGAACACCGGTAGAGGATTTTGATTCAGCTACTTTGGCGGGATCCGAATTTCCAGCTTGGTTAGGTAAGCCCAAGGAGTTATGGATGTGTGGGGCCTCGAAATGTGGAAGTCTGAGGCGAGAAGAATATGTTTTAGAAAGGGCTATCGAAGACGAAACTTATATAGAAGAATCCTTTCCAGAGGACACGCTTGAACCATTAGAATGGACACACATTCTAGCAACCCTAGATGTTTGTGCAATTCCGGATGGTCCCACAACAAAATTTTGCGACAAGGATGGGTACGACGTGGTTCCGTACTTCATGTTGAGAACTGTACTCGAAAAAGAAACTGAAAAGAACGATACACTGGAAAAGGAAGATGAAGAAGAGGTGTTTCACGACATTCCCGATCATCCAGAGTGGGGAAATGAAGCAGACAACGAGTCAACGGCAGTTCAAGCGGAAACGAAGAAACTATAACGAATGTCAGATTTTATGATTTTCCGAACCAAACTAAACAACGCCAAAAACGCTATAGAGCAAAGAGAAAAACAAAGGGGGTTAGAACCAATCCGATTCCTAGAAGAAGAGGAAAAAATCAATTCCTAATGCTAGTAAAGGCGGAAGATTGTGTTAAGGACAAGATTTCTAGAAGAATGAGAGGCAATGATCAAAAGAGCTTACGAAAAGACAAAAGAAGCTCAAGAAATCAAGTTCAAAGGAATGAAACGAAAACTGAAACAGAAAAATCAGAAAAGAACAAGCGCAACAGAGAACACACGGAGTCCAAGTTAGAACGTAGAAACAAGTACAGAGAGCTCAAGAAAACTCTGAAAGAAGTTTGGACGACAGAAATTGTGAGTGATCGAGGCACACATTTTATAAATAAAGTGATAGAGATCCTTCTAGATGAATTCATGGTAATCCATAGGAAATCAGCCCCGTATCATCCACAAGCAAACGGACAAGCTGAAGCAACAAACAAAACCATATGCACGATCCTTACGAAGATTGTATCTGAGTCGAGAACTGACTGGGACCACAAGTTGCATTCAACATTATGGGCATATAGGGTAGCATATAAAACATCAATAGGAACGACCCCATATAACATGGTTTTTGGGCTAAATGCTATCCTACCAATAGAAGTCTTGATTTCAACCTTAAGGGTGGCTAAGGATCTAGAGTGGACAGGGCATGAGCTTTCTGATAGAATAGATGACTTGGAAAAGCTAGACGAGCTTCGCCTAAAAGTAGTAGCTTCTATCTACGCTCAAAAAAGGCGACAAAAGGAATTTTTTGATAAGCATGTGCGGACTAAAGAGTTTAAGGTTGGGGACTATGTCTTAGTTTACACTCTGAAACAGCATGCTAAGAAGCTTAAAAAGCGAGGGATGGGACCTCTGGTGATTAAAGATCTATCACCAAGTGGAGCCGTCAAGCTTGCTACATTAGACGGAGAAGAAATACCCAATTGGATTAGTGGATGCAGAGTGAAAAAGTATCTTTTGCCACTAACCCAAGACATGCTTCTCAAAATACATCAAGAAAAGCTGCGTGTCCAGAAAAAGAAAAAGATTGTGGAGGAAGCGCAAGCCGAGGCGAAGGAAAGAATGGAGAAAAGAAAACTACTACGTCAGAAACAGCGCAATGAAGGAGCAATACGAATAAACGCAGTCAATATGACAGAAATGGATAATGACAAAGAAGAACCCATCATTGAATGCAAAGTAGGAACCAACCAAATCAAAGTAAGAGCACTATTGGATTCAAGAGCTCAAACTAACCTACTTTCACTCAGTTTGTATAGACAATTGACAAATGACACTAAATTACAAACTGCCAAGCAAGAGTTAAAGAGTTACTCTGAGAATTCAATCAAAACTGTCGGATGCACAGTGTTACATATACAGATTAACCAGTATGTGTATCCTCATATGTTTTACGTGGTTGAAGACCAAGCTACACAACATCCATTATTGCTAGGACAACCATGGCAGAAGCAATACAATGCAATGATTGACTGGAGTTCTAAATCAGTGCTTATCAAATACGAAGGTGAAAGTCAATCAGTTAAGTTCACCAAAGGAGCAGAGCCAACTCCAAAGGAAGAATCCAAGAACAAAGGTAAACAACAACCAGAGAAAAAGAAGAAGCAATGGCAACCAAAAGTTTCTATACAACTGGATTGCTCTTCGACGAGGAACTCTCAACATTGGATAAGGAAGACAAGCAATAAAATAACAGCTCAACCTTGGGAAAAAACGGAGTCAAAGTTGGTATGGAGACCAAAAAAGGTTGTGCCAGAGAACACAAAGGTGGAAAACAGAGTCTTCAATACCAGACAACAGAGTGATTCCAGACAATCAAGGACAGTGAAACAGATCTGGATTCCAAAGAAGTTCATGACGGCGCAAAGCTATAGCAAGCAAATTTGGATCCCAAGGATTTGTAAACAGGAACTCCCTTCAGTACAATCCACGGAAACTCCTAGGTATTTCAAGGCGAGGAAATCAACACAAAGAACAAAGCAGGTTTGGGTCGCAAAGAGTTTGTGGCAAGCACAAGCGAAGCGGAAGCAGATTTGGATTGTGAAAAAGAACAACAAGGTAAAGAAGAATCCATCTACTGATTCTACTACCGAAGTGCAAAACCAACCCAAAACCCGACCACCAATCCTTCAATCAAACAAAGAGCAGTTTTATTGGAAAGACTGTTGTATCATCGCTCTACAATTGCATTGGGAACTTATGACCAAAACAACTACAATGCTTCGCCCACAGACACTTCATAGTCGTCCAGGAGGACTCAAACTAGGAGGGGGGGAGGTATACAAGTATACAGGAGCTACAAAGCAGCTACAAGCGACAAAAACAAAGAAAAACAAAAATTATATTACAAGGGCAGTGTCTTACATGATTTTGCAATTTTTATGTTTGATTGCGGATATTGATAATATTTATGCCCTTATATATCTTGTTTTGCAACAAGAAGAGATCAAATGATGAATTTGAGTCTCTAGACGTGTAAATATCACTAAATAAGAGTGTTTTTGGAGCTAAAAAGTGGAAAAAAGTGGTAATCCAAGTCAAAAAATCACAAATAAGTGTATATTCATATACACAGGGTTACCAGCTATTTATTATGTATGTTTGAAAATTTTTGGCTTCAATTTGCTATTTTCTTTTATTTTTTATGATTTTCTTAATAAAAGTAAAAGAAAAATTAAAAAAAGCAAGTGAAATGAGATCGGTAAAAAGAAAAGAATAGACAGTGATGGTCCTAATGACAAGGGCAACCCATGGTAAAAATTGGGTACAATTCTGAAAAAGTTGCGGAAAGCCCAAAATGACAGAATTTTGGCAAAGTGGACAGATTTCTCAGAAAAAGGTCAAACGGAGTCCAAATTGAGAAATTTCAAATCCTAAAGTGCATTTCACGATGAGATAGGAGCACATGTCAAATTTGGTAACAAGTGATCCAGGAAGTCCAAAGTTAAGTATTTTTGACTTCACTTACAGGCTCATTTGCACTATTACCTTCTTGGAGAAGATCAGAGAGCCACAGGAGCACAGATCTTCTACGACCTTCTACGACTTCCACGAGAGCACAGAGGACACCAGACATGAGAGGTAGACTCGTTGCCATAAGCTTTTGATGCTTATCATTAACTTTTGTCGCGAAAACTGACCAAAACCAAGAAACAAGAGCAGACGGGGAATGGAGTAGAATGCTAGGTAGTGGCACAACCGCCTAACCAAACCTTGCAAGAACTTATAGGTGGGTTACCCTAGTATAGAAGATGGGTTTGTAACACTCAAAGCTCGAGAAAGAACGACTGGAAAAACCCTAGGTCAACAGAGCATGCAAGAGGCAAACAGGAAAAGTTGTCGAAACAACACGAAACTTCACAGGAAGTTCAACCACATCAAGGACAATGCAACCATAGAATATCTCCAAGTTTGAATCACAAAAAGTAGTTCGGAACAACCGATTTGGCTGCGAACACACAAAGCGTCATATTGGCATAACGGCTGAAATTGACGACCGAATGAAATGAAACTTCACAAGCAGCTTCAAGTAACTATCGATGACTTATGTTTGCAAGCAAAACCCAAAAGAAAGCTGATTCACTTACCGATGGTGAAAAAGACGCTTTCGGGCAACCAAAAGGAGAAAGATGAAGAACGGGGAGCCAAAGTCAAGTTCAACCAAATAGATGGCTTCACAACATATCCAATGAGCTGGAAATGCAACTCTCGAGAAGAAAAGTTGAAGAAATTCAACTCCAAGGCAAAAAGACGACTTTGGAGATTGAAATGCCTATAAGGGGGCTTTTTAGCTAAACTGATGACTTTTTAAGTTGAAAACTAGTTAGCAGGGCTTAGGACACTAGCACAAAGCATTCTTTGCACAAAAAAACCAACATTTCAAGAAAAGACATCATACGCGTATGATGTCTCACAGCATGAATTTCACATCCATTTCAACATTTGAGTGCATAGCCTCATTCCACATGTTAATCACATCCTATGAACCAAGTATCATGAGAATTGGAGTTAGAAAACCCAAGGAAAACCAAAAAGATGCAAAGTAGGCCATAAAATTGATTTTTGGTCCTAATTTTGTCAAAATAACTCCAAACTCATTGAAACTTTGTAGGATTGTTGTTAAACACATCTACAAGCTATCTGGAACCAAAAAGCACCATTTTGACACAAAAGACATCATACACGTATGATGTCTATTTGCACTTACAGAGCCAAAACTGCTCATTTGTCATCATACATCCATTATATATATCTAATACATGCTACATATGAAATTTGGAACCATTTGGTCAAGAGGATCACCCCATTAGCCCAATTGAGGAAAAATCCTTCACCTAAAGCCTATTTTTGGCCCAAATCCAACATACTCAAGTCCAAACCAAGATTTGAGTAGAGACAGTCCTTCACTAGTACAGGGGGAGTCCACAGAACCAATCCCATGCAAAATTGATGAAAAAGACATCATACGCGTATGATGTCTCCAGAGCCATTTTTAGCCCAAAATCTATCCAAACTTCATAAATCCACTGAATAAGCCTATCTAAAGCCAAATCCAAGCTTATAGAGAAATCTGGTCCAAAAATACACTAAAATACATCATACGCGTATGATGTCTCACTATGTGATTTTGGCACCTCAGGGCTTCAACCACCAAACAGAAGTGATCTACATGCCATTTGAAAGTGAACCACCAAGTTTTATCCAATTTGGATCATAACATCCAATTCCCTTTCAAAATTTTGCCAAGAGCCGGAACTGGACTAAATTGGCCAAAACTTGACCAAATGGGATCCAAACTCAAATCCAAGCATATGATAATCATGTATACACTATCAGCTACAAGCACAACCAATATGAAGTCATTTTGACACAAAAGACATCATACGCGTATGATGTCTCCAGCATGATTTTGAGCCCATTTTGCATATTTTTTCACCTACCTTGCATCCTTAGGCCCTGAATAGCTCATGTTTCAATTTTCAAGTCATTTGGATAGTTAAAAGCTTCACTTCGGCTTTCAGTACTAAAAAGACGCTAACTTCTGAAATTGGAGTTACAGGATCCATAGATTCCACCAAGTCATCGGCAACGAAGAGAAAAAGACCGACAATCAAAGATGCTATTGCAGAAGCGGAACCCTTTGACATTCCAGCAGAAACCCTCAAGCCAACCAAAACTTGGGTGGAGGAAGCAGTATTGGAGAAAGAGGGAATAAAGATCTACCAGGGGACTTTCAGAGATCCTCAAGGGCAAGCGGTGGATGTACCGATGATCCCACAGGAATTGGTAGATTATAGCAGGTCAGGAGACATCAGCAGGTACCTGGAAAGGGCAAACTTGCACAGTTTCTTCACCTCGAGACCCTCAGGTGTGGATACAAGAAGAGTGTACGAGTTGGCAACATCCATTCAGAAGGATGGAAAAGCCACATTGACAGCCATGGATGGAGAGAAGGTAGAAGTACAGATCACTCCACAGCTAATTGCAGACGCATTGAAGCTGCACAACAAAGGGAGCTCGGTCAGGGAAAGAAGAGAGGCCATAGAGGTCTATGGGCCCAAGAAATAGAATGCGACCTATGGAGATATGGCGGACCCAAGAGCGGTAACCCTTTGAGACTGTACAACCAATTTCTTCATGTTTGCAGTAAAAGACCGCAAAAGCATACGACACCACCCCATCCCATTGCGACCACCATCACATGGGCATTAAAGAGCAATATGCCAAAAGAGGTGAATTACGCTCAACACATCCACGAGCAAGTAATTGCCATGCACAACGAGAAGCCAAATTGGCTTAATTATCCCAGGATGCCAGGACCAAAGGCAGGAGAGAGAATAGGTAAAGCCTACATGGTGAAAACCCTAATGGGCACCATCAAGCTCTTTACTGGATCTCCTGACCTTTTATGTCAGATGCTCAAGAAAATCTGCAGGACTCTCTTAGCTTGCATTGAAGTGTTCGCGCCAGATAAAGCCACGACCTCGAGTCTACTATCGACGGCCGACACGGTGACTGATATGATGTACGATCTTTCATTGCAGCCTTCTCCAAAAGTGTTACACCTCCTATACCAAAGGATTATGTTTTTGCCTAGCTTCCACATGCAAACATTCGAAGAAGCTTTCTACACCGGCTTTTTCACCCACGAAAGCAAAATATTCGGCCCAACCTTGACCATCGGCAACCTACGATACGAATCACATTTGCAGATGCTCAAGACGACAGGACTTTATTGACCAAGCATAAAAGTCATGTCAGGGACGACATGAACGCGGGGGGGGGGGAGTGTTGAGCCAGCAGAGGATCACACCCACATTTTTGCTCACACTCATCATTTTGTAACCATTGATTGTAATAAATGTCTTTCCGACATTAATTTTGATTTGAGTCATTCATTAAGTAACGGGACTCAATTGAGTTTCCAGCTTGTAATCCCGAAGTAATTTCACTTGCTGATGTAATTAGTTAGAGATGTTCTAACCTCCAAGGCTGAGGTATATAAGCCAAAGTTTTTGTAACCTAAGGGCGGATTATTAATCAAAGTGAGTTTTTTGGAGCGTCGTGACTGTGTCTGAGAGAGAGAGAGAGAGAGAGAGAGAGAGAGAGAGAGAGAGTGAGAGTCTTATCTACTTGCTACGCGAGCTACGGAGCCGCCATTGGAGAAGTGACACCGCCATTGTGTTAGCAACGGCGAGAGCTACGCACAGATACCAAGAGTGCGCGCTATCGGCTTCTATATGTGGTAAGTTCCTACGAGCTTCGGTGTGAGTTTTCTTCCAACTCGTGTGTCGGAATGGAGCGTGCAGCATATCTATAGAACCACAACGAGTAGAGCTACACATTAGTACCATCGGGGTCAAGTTTCGATCACCTGTATTTTTTGGCCTGTCTTCATACGCGTTTACCGCACGGAGTGGTTATAGGTTGATTTTGCAGTTCAAGTCTTTAGGGTGTTGTTCTTACCTAGTGTATAGACTTTCCCTTGAGTTTGAGATCGATTCAATGATTCTAGATCCTGTTTCGTATAGCATTCGTTCGTAGTACGGATTTCAGTCACTTGCATATTTTAGAACTTAGATTTGATTTCCTTAGTAGTGATTGTCATTAGAAGGTCGAGTAGGTGATTTGACACCCACCTAGTTGTTTCCATGTGCTTGCTGGTCAAGCTCCGTCCTCGTCTAACAAATTCTGTTGTTGGTTGAGTTCTCGCTATTTAGCTTTCGCTAGCGCCGTAACCGCCTTAACAGGTTGACAAATGGACCACCCTTCTATCAAGAGAGAGAAAATTGGGTATTGTCACCATTCATTGGTAGTTGTGTTAAAGATTTCATGGACGACTTTTGTGTCTATAGCAGTAGGGTTGAACACGATGAGAAGTTGCAAATGGTATTGGCTCGATATGATGAACGTGGAGGAAAACTAAATCCAAAGAAATGTCATCTAGCACAGCCAAGGGTGAAGTTATAGGGCCATATGGTGTCAGAAAATGGTATTGAGGCTGATCCAGACAATGTTAAGTCTATTCTTCTTCTTCCATCACCTAAGAGTACGAAGCAATTGGCAACCTTTATACACAAAGTGAAGTACATGGCGCGGTTTATTCCATTGTCTTCACAGCTCCTTTATCGATTACAACAAGTGGCAAAGCATGATCCATTACAATGGGATGACAAGTGTGAAGAAGTGTTTCAAGAGGTGAAAGAGGTGTTAGGGGGGTTGTCAGCCATGCAGGCTCCTGATTGGGAGCAAGTGTTTTATGTACATCCATCAGTAGGGGATGATGCCATTGGAGCCATGCTATTGCAAAAGGGGAAGGGCAGCCAATATATGAGGCCAGTGTATTGTGCAAGCCGAGTGAAGTTGGTAGCAGAAAGAAAATCGTTGGAAGTAGAGCTAGTGATTGCCAGTGTAATATTTGCCTGTCGACGATTTTGTCATTACTTGCTACCATGACCTTTTGTTTTCTTAACAAGTTACACCTTTTTTCCACACTTAATTAATGGCACTAACATGTCAAATGTGTTCAAGAAATGGGTAATTGAGCTGTAAGAGTTTTAAGTTCTCGTTTTTAGTGGAAAACAGTACAAGAGCTACCCTAGCTGATTTGTTGACTTACAAGGAGAATCCCCTTCTTGTTAAGGAAGAGGTGGTGAAAAGGGTAGTTGAAGAAGTGCCATAGATCAGCAATGCACATGTGTTGTTCCTTGATGGCTCATACAGAAAGAGCCATGATGCAGCTTCAGGGGGTATATCACTTTACGATCCAGAGGGGAAGCTAGTATGCAAGAGAGGGTTCAAAGTGGATGCTCATAGTAACAATGAGGCTGAATATGCTACTTTGGAAGCCTGACTACACATTTGTTTGAAGCATGGGATTAGAAGGTTGAGCATTAAAGGTGATGCCTTGTTAGTTGTGAAGCAAGTGTTAGGTGTGTAGAGAAGCAAGAACACCTCATTGAAGGAAATGTGTTTTAGAATTAAAGGCCTGTAAAAAAAGTTCGAAGCCTGGAGCATCAGACACATTGAACGTGCTCTAAATGGAGAGGCACATGAAGTAGCTCAAAGCATGATTGGGGAGCTATTTGTGTTAAGGACCAATTTACCTCTTTATCATGGCCGGGAAAGTTTGGCTCAAGAAGAGGAGTTTTTGCTAGCAGAAAGGACATTCAGAAGTCTAAGAAGTATGGTTTTGTGCGTAGAGCGTCCAAGTTCAAAATTGATTGGTGATGTCTTATACGAGAAAGGGGTTGATCTCGTGTTGAGACGTGTACCTTGGCGGGAGGAGCTTTATAGAGTGTTGGAAGAGAATCATGAAGGCACATGTGGCGGACATTTTGCTCTAAAGATCACCTTGCATAAGATCTTGCAAGAAGGGTATTTATGGCCTAATTTGCACAAGGATGTTCACCATTGGTGTAGGTCTTGCAATAGGTGTCAATCATTTGGAAAGAGAGTGTTGAAGCCAGAGCTACAAAAAACCATTATGGCATTTGATGTGTTTGAAATGTGGGGGATTGATGCAATAGGCCCGTTACCTATCACAAGCAGGGGAAAAAGCTATATTTTAACTGCAGTGGACTATCTCTCTAGATGGGCAGAGGCTGTAGAAATAAAACAAATCACTGCAAAGGATGTGGCAAAACTTGTGTACTATGAAATATGTTGCAAGTTTGGGGTGCCACTAGAGCTACTTTCGGACAAGGGGCCATGATTTAGAGCTAAACTATTAGACTTTTTATGCGCGAAGATGAAGATTAGACACCAGCATACCACTCCTTATTATCCACAATGTAATGGCTTAAATGAAAGATTCAATGGTGAGTTGGTAAAAAAAATTCATCAAAAGTGACAGAGCACCAAGGAAAGAATTGGGATTTGGAATTGCCTAATGCATTATGGGCTTACCGTACTTTGGTAAAGACAATTACAAGGTTTACTCCATTTCATTTGGTATATGGAAAGAAAGCACTATTTCCTGTGGAAGTAGAGTTGCCTGCGGTCAAGATGTTAGAAAAGTTTCTTGGGAAGTCCAGTGATGCATTCAAAGAGAGGCTCTTACAATCACAAGAGGTTCAGCTGGATAGGATGAGCGCATTGGAACATTATGGGCAGATGCAAGATAAGGCTTTAGAAAAGATAAATGAAAAGTTCAAAAGTAAGGGTATCAAGAAACATGACTTGGTTTTGCGCTACAACAGTAAGTTGGACAAAACATTCCAAAAGAAGTTTCAAATTAAGTGGGAAGGCCCTTTCAAGGTAGTTGAGTGTTTTTCGAATGGTACATATCAGCTGGCTAACCTGGATGGGATTCTACATAAGTCAAGGGTAAATGGATTGCGTCTTAAATTATATAATGCTAGATTAATGATGGTGGAGCAAGATGAGCTATCTACATAACAAGTAATGTATGTGAGGGATGAGGAGACTTGTGACGCGACGAGTCTCATATCTCTTTTTGTTGTTGTTGATCATGAATGATCTAGCAGGCTAGGGGATGGGACTATTATGTGAGGAGTTTTTTGGAAGAAGTGATTGAATATATGTACATACACAAGCATGGTGCATCGAATAAAGAATTGCCTATTTTCCAAAGCCAGGTGTTTACGTGGGGCCCACATGTGTACAGGTAGGACAACGTATACATAGTACATTGATTTTCATTAACATAAGTGTCAGTGTGTTTTTCTACAATAATGAGGAGTTGGTGGAGCATAAAACTTCTTGAGGAAGCTATCAGCAGACCGACACCATGAGGTAAGCAAGTGTGTTAGATGGCATCCAGTGGCGTCAGCAGGTCGAATGGGGTCAATACTTGCACGCGATAAGAGAGGACACAATGGGGGTGTTTTATTGTGATGAATTATGTGAAAAGATCATCCTGAGAAATGTATTTGGGGGCCACTTCACGTGATTGTGGGATGCATTATTGAGAAAACTTGAGTGCCAGGTGTGCGGATGGATATAGAAGGGTAACGAAACGCACTGTGTGGCCATTTTTTGGCATATTCGGGGTTCGTTTGAGGTCAATCAAAAGTCCAAAGGTGCCCAAGGGATAAAGAGAAGTGTGGACACTGAAAAACCCGAGAATAAAACCAGCAAAACATGGAGAGAAGAGGAGGAACAACTGCAACTCAATTTTTGACGTTTTTGGAGCCTGTTTTGGCCATAAACTGCTCATTCGAGGTCGGATTTGAGCACTTTGATATTGTAGACTAGGGTTCTGGGACATTCCGGACGCAATAGTGCTGTCCATTTTGCCAAATTTCTCACTGTTTATTTGCTATTTTGACTGTGTAAGTTTCTCCTGTGAGAGTGAAGCCTTTGCTCAAATTTGTAATAGTATCTGGCATATTTCATCCATATTGTGTGAGCTATTTGCCCCATTGGTGTTGGCCCAAGCTCAATCGTATCTAAATAGCAGAAATCTTCCTCTCTTGAGTTGAGTTTTTTGGGTGTGTGTGTGTGTGTGTGTGTGTGTGTCTGTGTTATGTGGGCAAATGGATAGTCTCTCTCCTCTCACTCTATCGGTGTGTTCCCTTTCTCGGCCAGGTAGGTTGTGTAAGCCGAGTGGTGCCCCATAGTGTGTGTGTGTGTGTGTGTGTGTGTGTGTGTGTGTGTGTGTGTGTGTGTGTGTGTGTGTGTGTGTGTGTGTGTGTGTGTGTGTGTGTGTGTGTGTGTGTGTGTGTATCATCAAAAGAGTGTGTGTTGGGTAATTATAGAGGCGTTGTGTGTGTTTCCATCCCGCTCACATCGGTTTAGACATATCATTTTCATCATTTTCTCTCCACAGTGGATCTAGTCTGAACACAACTTGGTCACAATGCTTCGAAAGTACAAATGTATCTCGTGCATCTGTCCACACCCGCCAAGAGTTCACTTGAATCAATCCACTCTTGTCTTTCCGCACAATTGCATTAGGGCCGCTACTAATAACTTTGAGCCACTTGACATCAAACATAAAAATATCAAACTTTCTAAAGCTGATCTTCAAGATGTCTTGGATGTAACCAAAGTATTCAAGTTGGCTAATCTATGTGTTCTCATCCCTGTCACTACTCCGACTTTCTTGGATGAAGCTTGCCCTAACACCACTGTTGAAAGTGACCCTTTGTTTGTCGATCCGTTGCACTCTGAAGTGTTTCCCATGCTACCCCACAAAGCTCCATATTTGTGATACTGTAGCCACAAAATTGAAACAAAGTTAAAGTTATTAAAGTAATGTTATCATGTGGAGCTTGAAAAGGAAGTTGTGAAAATATACATGCCAATCGCAACCCCTTGACATCTCCTCTGCCTCTTCAGTAATCTCAACACTCCATTCCTCTTTGCCTCTGAGATTGTCGCATCTAACCACCGCCCAGTTGGAAAGTCAGGCAATTTCTGAAGATGATCTGGAAAAGGAAGGCTTATAGTGGTTGCGCTTGAATTGCAGGCAATCTGTCAAGTTTTTCCCTTTGTACCTCTCTAGCCACTTTTGCATGATGTCTGAGTTGAGAAGAAAAAATCTCATAACGTTTTCTCGCATTGTGATGTCCATCTTCCTAACGATGCCTTGTCCCTGCAGCTCGTCCCTTGTCACCTTTATGTTGACCTCAGTAGTCCACATTCGGGGTATCTCTGGTTTATTTGAGACAAAAAAAATCACTCTGATGAGGACAAGAGACTCTCGTACAAGCCATCCTTTGGCCATGCTACCCTCGGGGCAAGCCCTTTGACGAACAAACCCCTTTAAAGTCTTCATAAATCTCTCTAAGAAGAACATCCACCTGCTATGAACTACCACAGCAACTGTAACTTCATCAACCACATGCACCCAGTGGGAGTCTTGAATGAAGATATAGTCTTCTTCACTTGTTGCTCTTCTGCACGACTCAAAACCCATGGTCCTTTTGGTATAGCAAACTTCCCATTGGGTTTAAGTCGAGGCCACATCTCTGGCATACGACCCACAGCCTGCAGGTCATCTCTTTGGGCCTTGCTGTTTCTTTTTCCAGTGATGGTTTTCCATATGATCTCCCCTACATTCTTGAAGATGTGCATTGGGTCGAGTAAATGATTAATCAACAGGTCACTCCAGTACGAGAGTTCATGAAAAATAGAAAGTCTCTTCATTCCAGGTGGCATCCAATCTCCCCTCTCCAGCCACATGTTTTTCCAATCACTCGCTTTCAGTGGATGCATGTCATGTTTGCATATGTTTGGTCCACGTAGCTCATGTCCTTCAGGCAAAAATCTACCATTCTCCCCGTAAATTGTCTTGCTCAAATGCTCAGAGCGGTGGAAGCCAAGTCCAGGACCACATTTCTGACATGCATGATTGCCCGAGTAACTCAAGCTTGAAATATCACAAAATTAAAATATAAAATCATTGGCATAGCTAGGAATAACATGTGTGTGAGGGTTTCAAAGGCACTTACCTGAGCACTCACCGAAGTGTGGCCAATCGTGCATGGTCCACATGAGAATGACTTGCACATGTACATTCCATCCTCCGATTGGTTGGGACCTATCAACCACATCGATTCCTGTCCACAAGATTTGGAGCTCTTCTATAAGTGGTACCAGATAGACGTCCATGTTCTTTGCTTTGTAGTTTCCTGGGGACGATCAGTGACAACAACAGATGGCCTTCTTGATAGCTAGCCATGGTGGAAGATTATAATTAACCAGAACTATAGGCCACTGTGCTCCATGACGAACTCGGTAATCCGAATGGGTTTACTCCATCCAATGCCAGACCAAAGCGGATACATCGAGGCTCATTCTTAAATGTAGGCCAACTTTTCTCTATGTGCTTCCATGCACGAGAGTCAGCAGGTACCCACATCACATCATCTCTGTCGATCTAGTATTTGAGTGCCATGTCATCAAAGCGGCTATGGACTTGCACCTGAATATGCTCTTTATTCTTAGAATGATAGGAAAGTGTAGAAGGACCTTTGTAGATCAATTTTCCTTGTGTGTCCTCTCTATACCTGTTTGATCCACAATTGGGACATTGTTCCAAATTTGCATACTCATTGCGAAAAAGTATACAACCATTAGGACATGTATGTATTTTGTGATTATCCAGGCCCAAATTAATGAGAAGCTTTTTAGCGTCAATTCTCTAGCCATGCCCGATCCACGCACACCTCGGTCTAGAGGTTCACGAAGATTACGACCACATGGTCAACGACTATATATTAGTGTTTTTGAAGTCTGTGTACGCTTTTGAAGTCCAATTGCACTAGCGCTTTTCAAACCTATAACCTAAACGTAACCTATAACCCATACCCTAACCTAGCCTAACCTAACGTATAACCTAACATATAACCAAATTAAACCTCACCTATAACATAACCTAATCGAAGTCTGTTTGCATTTTTTGAAGTACACAAGTCATTCTTGAAATCCGTTTGCGTTTTTCTACTTTTTGCCGCTAGCTCTAACCTATCTTATAACCTAACCTAACCTATAATCTAAACCTAACATAACCTAGAACCTATAATCTAACCTATAATTTATAACCTTAACCTAACCTATAACGTAACCTAACCGAAGTCCGTTTGCATTGTTAGAAGTACACGAGTCATCTTCGAAGTGGGTTTGTATTTTTTCTACTATTAATTTACCACTAGCTCTAACCTAACCTATAATCTAACCTAACCTATAACCTAAACCTAACCTAACATAACATAACCCTAAACCTAAACCTAACATGTAGGCTAACCTAATTGAAGTCCTTTTGCATTTTTTGAAGTACACGAGTCATCTTCAAAGTCCATTTGTGTTTTTTTACTATTAATTTGCCGCTAACTCTAACCTAACCTAGCATAATCTATAACTTAATCTATAACCTAACTTATAACCTAAACCTAGCTTATAACCTAACCTAACCAAAGTCCCTTTGCAGTTTTTGAAGTACACTAGTCATCCTCGAATCCGTTTGCGTTTTTTCTACTATTATTTGTCGCTAGCTCTAACCTAACCTATAATCTAGCATAAGTTGTAACCTAAACCTAAACCTAACCTATAATCTAACCTAATCGAAGTCCGTTTGTGTTTTTTGAAGTACACAAGTCATCTTCAAAGTCTGTTTGCATGCGTTTTTCTACAATTAAATTGCCGCTACCTCTAACCTAACATAACCTATAACCTAAACATAACATATAACCTAATCTAGCATAACCTATAA